>NC_090768.1:26822747-26825247 GCF_036898095.1 Palaemon carinicauda | reverse complement strand
CCAATGGACAGAAATGGGCGAAGACAGCGCCCTATTTTCATTCCTTCCCTCCTTTTATAATGACCAGATCTGGTGTCATCCCTTATCAAAGTCAACTTGAAAAAACTAATGTCTCGGCGTTCTTTTAGATCAGCAGATGTACATAGCTTTGGCCAATCCTTTAGTATGAAGAGTTGTAAGGCTTTTGGAAAAGGTGCTGATTCATCGATCCAGTCATGATATCATCGCTTGAGCAATTTGATAAGAACACAACACATGTTTTTTTAAAATCATTGCGAGATTTTCTTAAACTATACGAGCTAATTAATTGTTGCCTACAGAAATATCTTATGAGACTCCTTTTTTTCTGCACTGTCTTGACGGAGGACCATTTTTATTTCTGTTGTCTTTTGAAACATCTGTGAATGGCACGCCTGCTGAGAACGGAATCTTCCCACAATTATTAATACAAAAAAAGAAGTTTGGTTTCATTTAAAAAGGGTGAAATTAATATCTGTATGAAAGCTTAGTCTATAAAGCGAGGAAACAGTCTTTATAAAATCATGAATTTCTATTCAATAGCAATGTTAAAATGGTACGATTGTCAAAAACCTCCAGCATCAGAAATATAAAAGCAATTTATATACAGCGCTGTCTAAGAAATTCTAAATGGTTCAAACTATTACATGCTATTACGATATTTGCCCCAATGGATAAAGGGCGATTAATTGTTATTCATTGACAAAGGTGAAAGGATTTGAAGAAGTAAAACAATTTTGATTTCACCGTCCCACTGCTTTGAATGAAGGCTGTTCGCTCACATTTTTTTTTTAACTCCAAATGAAACTACCAAATAATAAAAGCACCTTATGTGTTAAGTACCGCATACGGCTAGTTTCCATGTCAACCAACGCCAGACACAGCACGGTGGGCCAGTTTCCTTGACTCATTTAGCACAAAGGACAAGTTAATGCTGAAATTTTTTTTTTGTAATCAAACTTGCTGTGTTCACTGTATGATATAATCCAAGAGTGCATGTCATCACATATTTGATTTTGAATCAACTAAGTAGGTATATTTCGTCATGAACATTATTTTCGGTTCAATTAATCATGTGTGAATTACAGTGAATAGATGAATTTTGTCTTATAAAATTAAGTTTGAGCAAGAACGCGCGTGTCCTAGATCAAGGCTTATTTTCTTAGACGGACGGTTTTTAGTCTTGCGAACTATTTTCCTTTTCTCAAAATCGCTGTCAACTCGAAGGATCATGTCGCACATGTCTTTACAAGTTATTACCATTTCAATGACTGCAATTTGCATGTCATGAAAAATGAATGCCTAAGAGTTAAGAGTTTTAAAGCAAAAGTCATGTATGCTTATAATTTAGCAGAATTTATTTATGAATAACTTCCGCATCCTCAAGGCGAGAATGTTTCCTTTCATGCTTCCCAGACTTTCTAGTAGCAGTCTAGAGTGACCACACTCTAGTTCAAAGTTATTTTAAGAAATTGGCTTTGGATGATATCTCTGATAAAATTCTTTGAATTTCTTGGTGACCTCTTATTTGTACCGTATTCTTTAGAAGTCTCCAGGACTTTTTCCACTCTTAATGCATTCCTTAGGAGCTGTAGGATCATCCAGTAGTCTTATGTCATGAATGAAATTAATTACATTTAATCATACCTCTAATACTTTGTAAAATTTCTCTATATATTTTTTCCCTGTTACTTTACAGTGGATTTTCATCTCGTTCTTAAACGCAATCGGAGTCTTCCGAGGTTTTCGCTTAACGAAGCTCTGAATTACCGTTTTATTTTTTCAATTAATCTTCCAAATTAAATAAAACAATGATCACGGGCCATTTAAAGGCCACCTTTATAAAGTTCTGTATGAATAGCCTAAGGGCCATCAGATATTCTACATTTGTTTCCTTTGCATTATCTAGAAAAAAATTCTCGGATGTTCTTAGCTGTTTAAAGTTTCTTCCTCTCTAGTTTCTTCTCGGAATTTTGAAACTACTATTTACCAATAGATACTCTATAAACTAGCCCTACCTTTCAAGGATATCATATAACATTGCTGAAATGTTCATATGAATATCATAAGGACCGTCCATATTTTAATTACCTATTGGACCTCCTCTGTTGATTGCTAAAGAATAGCGGTTTTTATTCCTGTATTTTTTTCCTCGTAGACCTTCCGTGGGCTACTAAGGGTCAACCAATGTCTCATCTGTAAATTCTATAAGAACTTAGTTAATTTCCTTACGATTTACAAGAGATTAATTTAAGGTCCATTCTATCTTCCAGCAAGAATTATTTGGGGTTTGAAAAAAATAATTCAGAAAATGTTCAAACCTATCCCAGAGATCACTGTAATTTTGATGATACTCTGAAGGCCTTTGGTCATTTGAAACAAGTTTTGGGATTCTCCCACACGAACAACTCTGCTGGCACCTAGAAAGAAACTCTTTACAAGTGATATAAAAAAGTTACACCTAAAACCAGTGTTCAAGTAC
>NC_090768.1:26812747-26817747 GCF_036898095.1 Palaemon carinicauda | reverse complement strand
TGTTCACTTACTGATTACCAGACACCGTTTCCCTTTCTACACGTATTTCCACTGATCAACTTTCTGGGCCAATCTGTCATGTGTAGGCTATTTCCACAGCAACAGTCAAATTACCACTTTTTTCTCTTCCACTATTTTCCATGCCAGCGAAAATCATTGTCGACTTCGTCATGATAATATGTCAACTGGCGCAACTGTCTATGGCAGAAGAGGAGGAGGAGGAAGAGGAGGAAGAAGAGGCTGGCCATCTACTTGGCCGACGACAGAGAGTCACGCTCTTTCAGAACCACTCGATGACGAACACGCTCCAGTAGATGATGTTTAGGACGGTGAAGGACACGGGGAAGAGGATGCGGGAGACGCGGTCGATCAAAATGGCCCTCTCACGGAGACGAGCCTGTTTCTGTTAAAGAGAGAACAACACACTAAGAGAGGATTCATAACGGACATATAAACTTTATATAAGCACAAACACACAAACAAATTATATATATATATATATATATATATATATATATATATATATATATATATATATATATATATATAATATATATTCAAATAAGCCATATATATTTTTGATACATTAATGTCTGGATTCTCTTAACGACCTGTCTATACAAGCTTGCCGGACCAGGGTTCGATTCCCGGCCGGTCACAAGCTCTTGTCTTTGTGTGATTTCGCCTGGGCCTCTGATCCCGAGGTCGTGAAGAGAATCCAGACATTAATGTATCAAAAATATATATGGATTATTTGAATATGAAAAACACGTCTAAATGTGCAAAATCTATCATATATATATACAGTATATATATATATATATATATTATATATATATATATATATATATATATATATATATATATGCTATTACTGAAAATGTCTTATCAAAAGTTAATGTTGTAATCATAACATACAGAACATACAGGTCTTACCAAAAGTTATTTTCTAAATCCTAACATACAAAGAAGTATAAACATCGCAACCCCTGACATTGTTTTCACGATCATTATCAGAATATGAATTATTCTAACATCCAGGAATCTTTATTCTGAACTCTTAGAGTCTTTCTACCAATTAATTAAAAAATTATTGTCCTTAATTCGTTGATTATCATTATACACAAAAGAAACAAATGTATTCATTAAGGATTAATCTAATTATATGTAGATTTGGCTATAGCATCTGTTATGCATGATTTATGGGGGGGGGGGGGGTAACGCTTGGAAACTGTTAAATCATTATATCCTCCTCGATCATTATCATTCCCTTCACGGCTTCCGGTGAATAGTTTCCCTTACTGTTCGCTGATGTTTCTTGAAGGATGTTGCTAACTTGCTAACTATCACCAAAACGCGTTGAAACATTACATTCTCCTTCCCAACTTGGGTGATCGAGGTAAAACAAAAGGAAAAGACGACGTGTCATAAGGAAAGTAAGTAATTTAAGTTGATAATGAAAATACTAGGACTGAGGGCAGAGGATTTCTCTCTCTCTCTCTCTCTCTCTCTCTCTCTCTCTCTCTCTCTCTCTCTCTCTCTCTCTCTCTCTCTCTCTCTCTCTCTCTCTCTCTCTCTCTATATATATATATATATATAATATACACATATATATATATAATATATGCACACACACACACACACACACACATATATATATATATATATATATATATATATATATATATATATATATATAATATACACACACACATACATGCATATATATAATGCATCATCATCATTAGCATCAACAGCCGTTCCTAGTCCATTGCAGAACAAAGGCCTCAGCCATGTCCCTCCACTTGCGTCTGTTAATGGTCTTTCTGTGCGACTCCACACCAGCAAACTTTCTTAGTTCGTCAATCAACCGTTTTCTTTTCCTTCCCCTGCTACTTTTACAATCCCTATGGACCCATTCTGTTATTCTCAATGTCCATCTATTATCTGTCATTCTCCTTATATGTCCCGCCCATATATATTAATTTTTCTTACATGTTGTTAGAATATCCTCTACATTAGTTTGCCCTCATATCCATGTTGCTCTTTTTCTGTCTCTCTTTGAGTTGTAACTAGCTTATGTTCTCATGATTTTGCAAGGCTCCAATTTTTTGAAGCACAAGTTAATACTGGTAGGACCATTTCATTAAATACTTTTCTTTATAGAGAAAGTGACATTTTAATTTTCATAATCTCATTTTCTTTACCAAATGCTCTTCATCTTATGTTTATCCTTCTTTTAATTTCCGTTTCATGTCCTTGGGAAACACTTACTGTCTATCCCAAGTTCACATATTCGTTAATAATCTCTAGAGACTCGTCTATAAGTCTTATTTGTTGTCTCTCTGAATTTTCATAGAACATTATCTTAGTTTTACTCATATTCATCTTCAGTCCTACAATTCTGCTATCTCTATTCAAACATTCTAATTTTTTTTTGTAATTCCTCCCATAATTCACTAAATACAACAGCGTCATCTGCAAATCTTAAATTGTTAAGGTATTTCCCATTAATATTAATTCCTAAATTTTCCCAATTCAATTCTTAAAAACTTCTTCTATGCATGCTGTGAATAATTTAGGAGAGATGAGGTCTCCTGTCTAACTCCTTTCTCAATTGCAATTTTCTCACTATCTTTACGTGGTTTTAGGATTGCTGTACTTCCTGTATGTATATCTTCAAGTGTTTTAAAATTGGATTCTTCTATGCCTTGTTTTTGAAGGGCTTTCATTATTCCTGAGATTTTGACAGAATTAAAAGCTTTCTCATAGCATATAAATGCCACACATAGTGGTTTGTCATATTCTGTTGAATTTTCCATTAGCTGGGTACTTACATGGATATGGCCAGTTGTTGAATACCCATTTCTAAAGCCTGCCTGCTCACTTGGTTGTTTAAAGTCTACCGTAGATGTCTTTCCATGCGGACTAATATGATCTTTGTAATATTTCATATATTACTGGGAGTAAAAATATTGGGCGGTAATTTTTCAGGTCTTTTGTGTCTCCCTTTTTGTGAATAAGTCTAATGATAAAGTTTTCAAAGCTGTAGGTATAAAGCATTTAATCAATTGTTAGGCCATCTGCTGCTGTTTTGCCTCTCTTCATGGATTTAATGCTTTCTTTACGTCTCCTACTGTTACGTTTGGTACCGGCTCATGTGTTTCATTATTTCTATTGATGAAGTTATTTCTTCTATCAATATTATACAGCAATCCTCTGCAATTTTTATCTATTCATCTCTATTGAATAGATATTTCCATTTTCTGCCTTAAAAACAAACATCTGTTGGCACCATGTTTGAAGTCTTCTTTTTATCAATTTGATGCTTCTTCCTTTCTTTAATGTTTCCTCAATTTTGGTCTGATTGTATTTATGAATATCTTCGGTTTTTAGTTTGTTTATTGTTTTTGATAGTTCAGCTAATTCTATTTCATATCTCTTGCAATTTATTCTCATTTCCAATCTTTTATTTATTGTGGGTTTTGGTCTTTCTGATATTTTTTCTTGATATTCTTTAGGAACTTTTCAGCCTATGTCTTGTGCTAATTCCAATATAATTTAGGTTAAATGACTGTTCATTACTTATTTATTTGCTTCCATTTCATCATGTAGATGGGAATACCTATTTTGTATTGCTAGAATAAACTCGTAAGATTCTTCTCTTATTAAAGGGGTGTTTACTTTCTTAAAATTAATTATTCTCTCTCTTTCCTTATATCTAAACAAATTTTGCTTTTCGTCATTCTATTATCCCTTGACTTGAACTTGTTTAACATTGTTCCATCTTTAACTAAACTGACCTTTTCACTGAAAATGAAATCTATTTAATATTTTGCTTCTCCGTGTCAATTTTCTGTTCTCCTTATTATAAGAAAAGGTGTTCATGATTTTAAGATTCTACAAACATGTCTCCTCTGTCATTCCTTTTACCTACTCTAAATTTATCTACAGCTGATTCTCCTCTCATCTTTTGACCTCTGCATGGGATGTTATTAGTACATATGTTTGAGTGATCTTCAGTTTATACTTCATATTTAGTTTAATAATATAGTATATATATATATATATATATATATATATATATGTATATATATACATATATATATATATATATATATATATATAATATATATGTATGTATATATATATATATATATATATATATATATATAAATATATATATATATAGCGATGAGAGAAAAATAATGAGTTAGTACTTTCCTCTAATTGAAATTGCCAGACTTATAATCTTATAATGATATCATGCTTTCAAATTCAGCCCTTTTGTACATGCAATTAAGAGTTTCCAGGATACTTTTTATAGGTGAAGTCATTAACATGGATTACTCTACAGACTTTTGGCCAATTAATGCTTTGACTAACGTTAAGCCTATGGTCAACCGAAGGATTATCTGCACACCCTTTTGAGACTGAAAAACACTGGGAAGGAATTTGACCTTGGAGGGAGCCCATGTTATGTACAAATACGATGTAACAGTTTTTAAGGTTTGCTTACGCAAGAGACCATGTTCCGCTTAAGGTGGGACAATTGTAACAGAACATTCATTTAATTGTGTCTGACGATATTAACAAGACGAAATTACTATTTCCAATTAAGGTTTCAATTATATAGATTATTATTATTACTATTACTCGCAAAGTTATAACCCTAGTTAGAAAAGCAGGATACTATGCGCCCAAGGGCTCCAACATGGAAAATAATCCAGTGAGAAGAGGAAATAAACAAACTACAATATATGAGAAGTAATGAATATAGAATATAGAATATTTTGAGTTCGGTAAAAGGGATAAAATAGAGAATGAAAATAAAATGATTTAAGAACAGTAACATTAAATTGGATCTTTCAAATATAAACTATAACGCTTAAAGAAGGGCTAAAACCACCGGCTATAACACCACGTGCACTCACTCCACAGCCTCTACAAAGTTTACATTGCTTCCAGAAGGCTAAAATCACTGCCAGATGCTTGCTCGG
>NC_090768.1:26805247-26807747 GCF_036898095.1 Palaemon carinicauda | reverse complement strand
GTTCATCAATTTATATGGGACGTAAATCAATTATTTTTTTTCTAGGTGCCATAGCTAATGAGTTAAGGAGATGACAATGAGACAAAAGAAGTTTCAGAAATTAGAGACATTAACGAACAAAATATACAATGTCAGTCTCATAGATTTGACGTAAAGACAAGATCAAGAAAATATGTATCTTTTTTTACGGGCAAAAACATATGATGGACATTGCATAATATGTAACAAACCAACATCAATACACACAGTATATATATATATATATATATATATATATATATATATATATATATGTATATATATATATATATATATATATATATATATATATATATATATATATACGCTAACGTTCTCTGTATGGAGGACTTTGATGTATATATGTATATGTATATGTGTGTGTATATATATATATATATATATATATATATATATATATATACATATACATATATACATCAAAGTCCTCCATACAGAGAACGTTAGCATATGGATGAGACGTTATATATATCAAAGACCTCCATACAGAGTACGTTAGCATATGGATGAGACGTCAAATAATAATAATGGTAAAAGATACTTGAAGTAAAAACAAATTCTACCAGTACATTCTCATCTCATTAGAAGCAGTGACTAATGGAATGAGACGATTGTTTTTTTAATTTGGTCAGATTGCACCATAGAGGACAAATTCAGGATTCGCGAACATAAACACACAATGGTTGGATATATGATTACATTCAGGATCAAAGTTTGGTGGCGGGGACAATGCAGCTATTCAACATCGTAATGAAAACCGTAATAGGATGATGGCATAATGATGTTCTACTCTGAGCAAAGACCCTTTCAGAAGAAGAAGAAGAAGAAGAAGAAGAAGAAGAAGAAGAAGAGAGAGAGAGAGAGAGAGAGAGAGAGAGAGAGAGAGAGAGAGAGAGAGAGAGAGAGAGAGAGAGAGAGTGGTATTGTACAACTATGTTTTGGAGTAGCAAGAAATTTACTATTCAAAAGTTTTATTCCAGCTGTTACCAAGTTGTGGAATGATCTTCCTAATCGGGTAGTTGAATCAGTAGAACTTCAAAAGTTCAAAGTTGGAGCAAATAATCTTATGTTGACCAATCTGACATGAGTCTTTTTATTGTTTACATATGACATATCTGTTTTTGACGTTGTTAATAGTTTATATAGGACATATCTGTTTTGACGCTGTTACTGTTTTTAGAATGATATAATGTTAATTTATTCTCATCATTTATTTATTTCCTTATTTCCTTTCCTCACTGGGCTATTTTTCCCTGTTGGAGCCCTTGGGCTTTGTTGAAGCCCTTGGGCTTATAGCATCTTGCTTTTCCAACTAGGGTTGTAGCTTGGCTAATAATAATAATAATAATAATAATAATAATAATAATTAACGTTAGCCAATAGATACCTTAACAGACAAGCATAAAAGCTTACAATAAACTCTCGGGGAAAACTTGAAGTTTCTTATTAGCAATATCATTATCATTGATTTAAAAACACATTAATAAGTGTACGAGATGTCTTTGTAAAGTTCCGTTACACATGTTCACTTTATACATCATGTCATTAATCTGGTGCTATTGATTACCAATAACGTTCTCTCTTATACCCTGCCCTTCGAGGAAAGACCTGAATTTCATGATTAACCGAAATGGGAAGCAACAATTTTGCCTTTAGCATCGAGTAATTTCCTCCATAATTGTAAAATATCAATATTATCTGTACAATGTATTTATCACAGCTTACTCTTTTCTTCGTTCTATCCTTTTGTGATACAGTTGTAGATAAAAGTGAGTTAAAGATACAACATATACAATATCAATCCTCAAAATTTTAAGTCGCTAAATAAGTAGCGAAGTGATATGGAGTCAAGAACAGTGGAAGTACCTTAACGATCCTTTCTTAACTTCATCGATGCATTTCTTACGCCCTGTCTATACTAATTCCTTTCCATTGAAAAAAAAAAAAAAACGTTTACTTCATTCATGTATTTCGATGGCTGCCGTCACTGCTCCTTGTAAACACTTAAACAGAAATTCTCATAAAATATCTATTTTTTTTTTTCAAAACGATACTAACGCCATCATCAAGTACTTGGTCGTCATTCATGTCATTATCTATCTTTCTTTACTTGACTCGTACGGTGCCTATATGCCCTACAGACTAAACGCATACATATAATTATGATCAGTTCCCACACTCCTACACCCAAGCTAGGACCCAGGAGGAGTAGGCAATGACTGCTTTATGACTCAGTAGATAAACCCTGCTGCTCATCCCCTTCCCTTGCTATTTTTCCCTGTTGGAACCCTTGGACTTATAGCATCTTGCTTTTCTAACTAGGGTTGTAGCTTGGCTAGTAATAATAATAATAATAATAATAATAATAATAATAATAATAATAATAATGATAATGAGAACAGCAAGTTTGCATTTAGTGTAACGATTATTATTATCAAAGGGATTTCTTACTCTTTCCCAT
>NC_090768.1:26800247-26802747 GCF_036898095.1 Palaemon carinicauda | reverse complement strand
GGATTTAATGCTTTCTTTACGTCTCCTACTGTTACGTTTGGTACCGGCTCATGTGTTTCATTATTTCTATTGATGAAGTTATTTCTTCTATCAATATTATACAGCAATCCTCTGCAATTTTTATCTATTCATCTCTATTGAATAGATATTTCCATTTTCTGCCTTAAAAACAAACATCTGTTGGCACCATGTTTGAAGTCTTCTTTTTATCAATTTGATGCTTCTTCCTTTCTTTAATGTTTCCTCAATTTTGGTCTGATTGTATTTATGAATATCTTCGGTTTTTAGTTTGTTTATTGTTTTTGATAGTTCAGCTAATTCTATTTCATATCTCTTGCAATTTATTCTCATTTCCAATCTTTTATTTATTGTGGGTTTTGGTCTTTCTGATATTTTTTCTTGATATTCTTTAGGAACTTTTCAGCCTATGTCTTGTGCTAATTCCAATATAATTTAGGTTAAATGACTGTTCATTACTTATTTATTTGCTTCCATTTCATCATGTAGATGGGAATACCTATTTTGTATTGCTAGAATAAACTCGTAAGATTCTTCTCTTATTAAAGGGGTGTTTACTTTCTTAAAATTAATTATTCTCTCTCTTTCCTTATATCTAAACAAATTTTGCTTTTCGTCATTCTATTATCCCTTGACTTGAACTTGTTTAACATTGTTCCATCTTTAACTAAACTGACCTTTTCACTGAAAATGAAATCTATTTAATATTTTGCTTCTCCGTGTCAATTTTCTGTTCTCCTTATTATAAGAAAAGGTGTTCATGATTTTAAGATTCTACAAACATGTCTCCTCTGTCATTCCTTTTACCTACTCTAAATTTATCTACAGCTGATTCTCCTCTCATCTTTTGACCTCTGCATGGGATGTTATTAGTACATATGTTTGAGTGATCTTCAGTTTATACTTCATATTTAGTTTAATAATATAGTATATATATATATATATATATATATATATATATATGTATATATATACATATATATATATATATATATATATATATATATATATGTATGTATATATATATATATATATATATATATATATATATATAAATATATATATATATAGCGATGAGAGAAAAATAATGAGTTAGTACTTTCCTCTAATTGAAATTGCCAGACTTATAATCTTATAATGATATCATGCTTTCAAATTCAGCCCTTTTGTACATGCAATTAAGAGTTTCCAGGATACTTTTTATAGGTGAAGTCATTAACATGGATTACTCTACAGACTTTTGGCCAATTAATGCTTTGACTAACGTTAAGCCTATGGTCAACCGAAGGATTATCTGCACACCCTTTTGAGACTGAAAAACACTGGGAAGGAATTTGACCTTGGAGGGAGCCCATGTTATGTACAAATACGATGTAACAGTTTTTAAGGTTTGCTTACGCAAGAGACCATGTTCCGCTTAAGGTGGGACAATTGTAACAGAACATTCATTTAATTGTGTCTGACGATATTAACAAGACGAAATTACTATTTCCAATTAAGGTTTCAATTATATAGATTATTATTATTACTATTACTCGCAAAGTTATAACCCTAGTTAGAAAAGCAGGATACTATGCGCCCAAGGGCTCCAACATGGAAAATAATCCAGTGAGAAGAGGAAATAAACAAACTACAATATATGAGAAGTAATGAATATAGAATATAGAATATTTTGAGTTCGGTAAAAGGGATAAAATAGAGAATGAAAATAAAATGATTTAAGAACAGTAACATTAAATTGGATCTTTCAAATATAAACTATAACGCTTAAAGAAGGGCTAAAACCACCGGCTATAACACCACGTGCACTCACTCCACAGCCTCTACAAAGTTTACATTGCTTCCAGAAGGCTAAAATCACTGCCAGATGCTTGCTCGGACAGCAGAGAGTTGTAACATCTGGCTTTTTCCTTGAGGTTTTGAGCAAGACATAAATTTATTTGGTGAAGGTTGTTATTGATAACCCGAACAAATTGTTATTTACCTAAATATCCTAAAAGACATTTATTATGAATTTCTCAGCCTGTTCAATATAAAACATTGGCTGCAAGTTTGAACTTCTGAAGTTCCACCGATTCAACAGGCAGGCTTGGAAGATCGTTCCACAATCTGGTCACAACTGGAATAAAACTTTTAGAATACTGTGTAGTGCTGAACCTTATAATGGAGAAGGCAAGACTGTTATAATTAACAGCATACCTAGTACAGGTTCGTACAGTCTGGGAAGATCTGAATGCAAAAGATGGCAGGAATTATGAAAAATCTTATTCAACAGGAATAAAGAACCAACTTAACGACGGCGCCAGAGATTAATATCCAAATTATGAATAACAAATTTAATGGACAACAAGATCTCTTGATGGATCACTGGTAAAGTCTACTGTTGGGATTATTTCAACTCAGAGGCATAGGTTCGAGTCCTTGCCCAACCATATGCACTTATCACAAAAGGCTTCCCAGTTGATATATATTTCTAGGATTG
>NC_090768.1:26795247-26797747 GCF_036898095.1 Palaemon carinicauda | reverse complement strand
AAGAAGCTTCCACGTTTCGCGTGAAGACACGGGGGCCATCTTCACATCAGGCCATGAAAATACATTATGCAAAAACCTTCAAGACCTTGGCACGATAAAATAAAGTATGAGAACTACTTGTTCAATTTGTCTCGTCGCAGACATAAATCAGCACGTATCTTACTTCATGCAGAGCCTATTTCATTTGCATTAACCAGGTTTATGACGAGCTCTCCGAAAGTTAGCTTGTAAATAGTTGAAGTGAGAGTTTGCCTTTGCCCGGATGAATGGCGACACAGCGCTGAGAACCAATTCCAGATGACCGTGATTGGAAGAAACCGGTTCAGACACAGTTTAAGAAAACTTGTTTTACTATATATATATATATATATATATATATATATATATATATATATATATGTATGTATATATACACACACACACACACACATATATATATATATATATACACACACATATATATAATATATATATATATATATATATATATATATATATATATATATATATATATATATATACATATATATATATACACACACACATATATATATATATATATATATATATATATATATATATATATATAAAATCCATTAAAGCAGTGTACAAACTTTTATTACAATTTATGACAATGAATTTCGAGGAGATATTTTGATGAAATTTCTGCTATCCAATAAAAAGGATTTCTCTTAGATTATAATTTTTAAACATATCACAACACTAATTTGAAAAACCGTTCACAGTAGTAAAATTGGGAGATTGTTGATCACTCAGAAACCGAAACTGCTGTCTCATAAAATCAGTATTTCAAGGAGATTTGTTATGAAAACGAAAAGAACTTTCATTGCACATAAATTATAAACGTTGGAAGCTATGACGAAAATTTTCCATGTCAATGATACATCTAAGATTAAAGTATAAACAATCATATTTAAAGATTCTTCTACTATATTGGTTAATGAAACAAGTTCATAACTATCTGAAAAGGGAGCAATTTTATATAACAGCTTCTCCGCAATTACCTAGCTCTAGCTCATAAAACTTTCCCATGCCACAGTTCAAAGAATGAATATTAGTTATCCTTGAGCACGACTTTAAACGCAAAGAGTCAGGGTCTGCTACTGATCTTTTAAGAGAAATAACCCGTTGTCTGTCAATTTTGTGACAAAATTTGGCACTTATTTTCGTGGTCTGCTACCACTCTTGGAGATCCCACGACCATGTACAGCTCGTTTTGCCTTTTCCATAACACATCCGTTGGAATTTTGATTTACATTCATACATACATACATACATACATACATACATAAATACAAGACAATGGTTGTAGAAATATTTCCCTTTTATGGTACCATTTACAGATACCAATGACGACTAATCTAGCCCATCGAGGTATGAATGATTAAAAATACCAAAATGAAAGTTCAAACCGAGACTACTTCCGATGTCTCATCTCTATTTGTCAATTCCAGATGAACTTTGGGAATATCAACTTTCTACCCTTATGCAGATTTTCTTTTTTCTTAGAAAACACGAAATATAGTCTGCTGTCAGGAAACTGAAGATGCAGAAAGTTGATGACAATGTTCAAATGAATCATGGGTAAAAGTTTAGCTACGCCTATTACCAACCACTCAAAAATAAATAAAAACTTTCTAGTTCATTCGAATTCTGATGACACCAGATCTCTTACGCATTCCTATTCTCGTAAGTAGTGAGTAGGAAACCTGGAATTGGGAAATTATAAACTTCCGTTGATCTAATCTAGTTCACAATGAATTACTGGATAAAATATTGTACTATATGGAACACTCGTTCATCAATTTATATGGGACGTAAATCAATTATTTTTTTTCTAGGTGCCATAGCTAATGAGTTAAGGAGATGACAATGAGACAAAAGAAGTTTCAGAAATTAGAGACATTAACGAACAAAATATACAATGTCAGTCTCATAGATTTGACGTAAAGACAAGATCAAGAAAATATGTATCTTTTTTTACGGGCAAAAACATATGATGGACATTGCATAATATGTAACAAACCAACATCAATACACACAGTATATATATATATATATATATATATATATATATATGTATATATATATATATATATATATATATATATATATATATATATATATATACGCTAACGTTCTCTGTATGGAGGACTTTGATGTATATATGTATATGTATATGTGTGTGTATATATATATATATATATATATATATATATATATATACATATACATATATACATCAAAGTCCTCCATACAGAGAACGTTAGCATATGGATGAGACGTTATATATATCAAAGACCTCCATACAGAGTACGTTAGCATATGGATGAGACGTCAAATAATAATAATGGTAAAAGATACTTGAAGTAAAAACAAATTCTACCAGTACATTCTCATCTCATTAGAAGCAGTGACTAATGGAATGAGACGATTGTTTTTTTAATTTGGTCAGATTGCACCATAGAGGACAAATTCA
>NC_090768.1:26787747-26790247 GCF_036898095.1 Palaemon carinicauda | reverse complement strand
CCTTTTCACTGAAAATGAAATCTATTTAATATTTTGCTTCTCCGTGTCAATTTTCTGTTCTCCTTATTATAAGAAAAGGTGTTCATGATTTTAAGATTCTACAAACATGTCTCCTCTGTCATTCCTTTTACCTACTCTAAATTTATCTACAGCTGATTCTCCTCTCATCTTTTGACCTCTGCATGGGATGTTATTAGTACATATGTTTGAGTGATCTTCAGTTTATACTTCATATTTAGTTTAATAATATAGTATATATATATATATATATATATATATATATATATGTATATATATACATATATATATATATATATATATATATATATATATATATATATATATATGTATGTATATATATATATATATATATATATATATATATATATAAATATATATATATATAGCGATGAGAGAAAAATAATGAGTTAGTACTTTCCTCTAATTGAAATTGCCAGACTTATAATCTTATAATGATATCATGCTTTCAAATTCAGCCCTTTTGTACATGCAATTAAGAGTTTCCAGGATACTTTTTATAGGTGAAGTCATTAACATGGATTACTCTACAGACTTTTGGCCAATTAATGCTTTGACTAACGTTAAGCCTATGGTCAACCGAAGGATTATCTGCACACCCTTTTGAGACTGAAAAACACTGGGAAGGAATTTGACCTTGGAGGGAGCCCATGTTATGTACAAATACGATGTAACAGTTTTTAAGGTTTGCTTACGCAAGAGACCATGTTCCGCTTAAGGTGGGACAATTGTAACAGAACATTCATTTAATTGTGTCTGACGATATTAACAAGACGAAATTACTATTTCCAATTAAGGTTTCAATTATATAGATTATTATTATTACTATTACTCGCAAAGTTATAACCCTAGTTAGAAAAGCAGGATACTATGCGCCCAAGGGCTCCAACATGGAAAATAATCCAGTGAGAAGAGGAAATAAACAAACTACAATATATGAGAAGTAATGAATATAGAATATAGAATATTTTGAGTTCGGTAAAAGGGATAAAATAGAGAATGAAAATAAAATGATTTAAGAACAGTAACATTAAATTGGATCTTTCAAATATAAACTATAACGCTTAAAGAAGGGCTAAAACCACCGGCTATAACACCACGTGCACTCACTCCACAGCCTCTACAAAGTTTACATTGCTTCCAGAAGGCTAAAATCACTGCCAGATGCTTGCTCGGACAGCAGAGAGTTGTAACATCTGGCTTTTTCCTTGAGGTTTTGAGCAAGACATAAATTTATTTGGTGAAGGTTGTTATTGATAACCCGAACAAATTGTTATTTACCTAAATATCCTAAAAGACATTTATTATGAATTTCTCAGCCTGTTCAATATAAAACATTGGCTGCAAGTTTGAACTTCTGAAGTTCCACCGATTCAACAGGCAGGCTTGGAAGATCGTTCCACAATCTGGTCACAACTGGAATAAAACTTTTAGAATACTGTGTAGTGCTGAACCTTATAATGGAGAAGGCAAGACTGTTATAATTAACAGCATACCTAGTACAGGTTCGTACAGTCTGGGAAGATCTGAATGCAAAAGATGGCAGGAATTATGAAAAATCTTATTCAACAGGAATAAAGAACCAACTTAACGACGGCGCCAGAGATTAATATCCAAATTATGAATAACAAATTTAATGGACAACAAGATCTCTTGATGGATCACTGGTAAAGTCTACTGTTGGGATTATTTCAACTCAGAGGCATAGGTTCGAGTCCTTGCCCAACCATATGCACTTATCACAAAAGGCTTCCCAGTTGATATATATTTCTAGGATTGAATTCTATATTAAATCCCATTTATGGTTACTATTTACACAAATAAATACAAAAACACACATCTCTCTCTCTCTCTCTCTCTCTCTCTCTCTCTCTCTGGTGGATATACGAGGTGCCTCACACTGAGGGACCTGGGGGAACCCAAACATAGAATAAGGTGAGGTAAGGTAAGGTAAGGCTCTCTCTCTCTCTCTCTCTCTCTCTCTCTCTCTCTCTCTCTCTCTCTCTCTCTCTCTCTCTCTCTCTCTCCGTATATATATATATATATATATATATATATATATATATATATATATACAGCGGAACCTCTACACACGAACGTATCTACATCCGAATTTTCCAACATCCGAAGTAAAATTCGAGCAAATTTTTGACTCTACACCCGAATTTTATTTCGACACACGAAGTAGCAATTTTCGTCGTACCGGTTATATCCGAATTTTTCGACACGCGAAGTACAATTCGAACACGTTCCTACTCTACACCCGAATTTTTTTTTCGACACCCGAAGTAAACAATACTCGTATGCGTAGTCGGTGCTCATAGCGCCTGATGTGTTTTTTATTTCCGCCAATAGAAGGCAGCACTTCAACCTCGGAGGGACCCTCAATTAGCGTGGCTTGGGTCAGTCCTCTGTTCTCGTTGGCTTTATGTGGTTGTGCCCTGTGCGTTCTGCTATTAAT
>NC_090768.1:26780247-26782747 GCF_036898095.1 Palaemon carinicauda | reverse complement strand
CTGTTGGAGCCCTTGGGCTTTGTTGAAGCCCTTGGGCTTATAGCATCTTGCTTTTCCAACTAGGGTTGTAGCTTGGCTAATAATAATAATAATAATAATAATAATAATAATAATTAACGTTAGCCAATAGATACCTTAACAGACAAGCATAAAAGCTTACAATAAACTCTCGGGGAAAACTTGAAGTTTCTTATTAGCAATATCATTATCATTGATTTAAAAACACATTAATAAGTGTACGAGATGTCTTTGTAAAGTTCCGTTACACATGTTCACTTTATACATCATGTCATTAATCTGGTGCTATTGATTACCAATAACGTTCTCTCTTATACCCTGCCCTTCGAGGAAAGACCTGAATTTCATGATTAACCGAAATGGGAAGCAACAATTTTGCCTTTAGCATCGAGTAATTTCCTCCATAATTGTAAAATATCAATATTATCTGTACAATGTATTTATCACAGCTTACTCTTTTCTTCGTTCTATCCTTTTGTGATACAGTTGTAGATAAAAGTGAGTTAAAGATACAACATATACAATATCAATCCTCAAAATTTTAAGTCGCTAAATAAGTAGCGAAGTGATATGGAGTCAAGAACAGTGGAAGTACCTTAACGATCCTTTCTTAACTTCATCGATGCATTTCTTACGCCCTGTCTATACTAATTCCTTTCCATTGAAAAAAAAAAAAAAACGTTTACTTCATTCATGTATTTCGATGGCTGCCGTCACTGCTCCTTGTAAACACTTAAACAGAAATTCTCATAAAATATCTATTTTTTTTTTTTCAAAACGATACTAACGCCATCATCAAGTACTTGGTCGTCATTCATGTCATTATCTATCTTTCTTTACTTGACTCGTACGGTGCCTATATGCCCTACAGACTAAACGCATACATATAATTATGATCAGTTCCCACACTCCTACACCCAAGCTAGGACCCAGGAGGAGTAGGCAATGACTGCTTTATGACTCAGTAGATAAACCCTGCTGCTCATCCCCTTCCCTTGCTATTTTTCCCTGTTGGAACCCTTGGACTTATAGCATCTTGCTTTTCTAACTAGGGTTGTAGCTTGGCTAGTAATAATAATAATAATAATAATAATAATAATAATAATAATAATAATAATGATAATGAGAACAGCAAGTTTGCATTTAGTGTAACGATTATTATTATCAAAGGGATTTCTTACTCTTTCCCATTTTCGCTTACATAAAAATTCAAAAACATTCTCCGATGTATTAATCTAAAACTTTCATTCTACAATTATTATTATTATTATTATTATTATTATTATTATTATTATTAGCGAAGAACAACCCTAGTTGGAAAAGCAGGATGCTATAAGCCCAAGATATCTAACAGGGAAAAATAGTCTACTGAGGAAAGGAAATAAGGAAATGAATAAACTAGTGTATATGATAAGCCATTAATAAATAATAAAAAATATCTTAAGATGAGTAACAACGTTATAATAAATATGTCATATACAAATTATGAATAGACTTATGTCTGCCTGTTCAACAAATGAACATTCGCTGTAAGATTGAACTGAAGTTCCACAATCTGGTCACAGCTGGAATAAAACTTCAAGAATACTGTGTATTATTGAGCCTTATGATGGAAAAGGCAAGAATATTAGAACTGCATATCTAGTACTACATACAAGAGGATACTATCCGAAAGCAATGGATGATCTGAATTATGAAAAATCTTATGCAACATGAATAAAGAATTAACTGACCGATCAGGGATAGGAAATCTAATAGACCGCAGGTTTTTGTCCAACAGATTAAGATGAGATATAGCAGCTTAAGACCAGGCAGGAGAACAATACTCGAAACAAGGTAGAATAAGATAATCTTAACACTTCTTGAGAACAAATTAACACTTTCTCAATAAGGTAATGTTTTGTGTAATTGAAGAACACACTGGGCAAATGTGTTTTTTTCAGAAGTGAATGTGATATCATGAATAACACTTAAAATTTCAAAAGCGTCGTAGAGTTGAAGAAACATTATCAATGCAGACATCCGGATGTCGAGGAGCCACTATCCTTGATCTACTTACAATCATACTTTGAGTTTTGTTAGTATTCCACTACTTCCGCATTTCATTACCTTTAGATATTCGGTTATGAAGAGATTTCATTAAAAAATCTTACTTAAATCTGTACCAGTTGGCTCTTTGTAGGAAGTCATTCTAATGCTTCACCAAACAGCTGCTTAATTCAGTTTCAGAGGAATGCTCGACGCTAGTTTTTTCTTTGATAAAGATCAAATACACTCCTAGGTTCGTTCAAATAGCCGAAAGCTCCGTTAATCTCTTAAGCAAAGGAGAAAGTAGAAATTGTTCTCTCTCTCTCTCTCTCTCTCTCTCTCTCTCTCTCTCTCTCTCTCTCTCTCTCTCTCTCTCTCTCTCTCTCTCTTGTATACTTGCATACATAACTCTCTAAGGATCATGAACTCATACCAAACACACTTCAGATCATTT
>NC_090768.1:26767747-26775247 GCF_036898095.1 Palaemon carinicauda | reverse complement strand
AAATATAACATATACATACATTAGCTTTTCTAATATAAATTTGCTAGAAGATGATACATACGTAAGGAGGAGTAGTGACAAAATCATAAAATAAGTGCTCTTTTCTTAAATCTTCGTTTCCCCTTATAACTTCATATTGTATACGAAGCCCTCCCTACAATATTTTTGGAATCAGTGTTATGGGAAAATCCCCATAAAGGCTACTGTAGATTAGAGAAATCATTCTTTAATGTAAAACGGTATGATACTTTCAGAAATTAACGAATTGAAATTAAAAGACGTTGTAGGGAATGCACTTCATCCTTTTTTCCATTAACTCCTGTGAACAGACATGACTCAAATAAACCTTTTGAAAGCTAACTTCACAAATAGGTTATGTTTCTGGCAGACTGTCAAAGTTGTCCGAAGATTTGCACAAGGAAAAAAATAACTTCATACAATTATGGAAAAGAACTCATGGTAATCATTAATTTCCAGTTTGGGGTATTAACTTGAATACCCTTGAAGTATTAATATTCATGCTTGCAATGAATGCAATTCATTATGTATTCATTTAAATTCAAATTGGAATAAAGGACGTGATTAATCATATATATGTAAAATGGTTAAATTATGAGTACATGGATTTTATTATCTTCCTCTAAAATGGAGAAAATGCAAAAAATTATGTTATATTTAAAGAAGGAAAGAAACCACACAACATAATAAAAGAATATTTCGACAGTCTAACAAAAACACTTAACACAAGCTAAGCAGGCAGACAGTTAATGCTTTATCTTTCAGAAAAATCGACAGGATATGTTAATTTATACAAAATAAACAGAAAAAAAGCCAAATAAGAACCACATACAGAAACGACAAAACACGAGCATGCAATCAAAACACAAGAAGAAGACGGAAAACAAAAGAAAGAAAGAACGAAAGACTGGAACGGAGGGTCTATACCTGTGCTCTGCTCTTGCCGGTGGCCTTGCCCGGCCCGAAATGCGGAGGTGGAGGTGGCGGTGGTAAGCCAAAGGTGAGGTTTAGTTGCATGCCCTGCTGGTTCTGTATGGTGCCATAATTGTGCATGCTGCTGTGCTGCACAGCACCGTGATGCTGCAGCATGCCGCTGCCGCTACTACCACCACCCCCGCAACCAGCACCACTATTGCTGCTGTGGTGATGGTAATGCTGTTGTTGCTGCTGTTGCTGCTGCATGGTACCGCGGCGTTTTCTCTCGCCCAGATGCATCCCGCTGAACATGGGTCCGTTGACCATGTGGGAGGTGGTCATGTGAGACGAAGGAGACAGGTGGGCTGGACAGGAGGAAGAAGAGGAAGAGGAGGCCGCCGTCGCCGCCGCCGTCGCTGCCGCAGGGTTCACCGCCGTCATCTCCAGGGGCGACATGCCGTTGGCGGGGGAGGCCAGGGGAGATGTGATGGTTGTGATGGCGTCAAGCTGAGGGAGGAGGAGGAGGAGTAGGAGCATGGGAGCCAACCATTATGATACCAAAATGGCACAGGGAAAAGTGAAGAAAAAGCCAAGTCAGGGAGACATGGGAGAGATCGGATAAACAAAGGAGAAAGAGAGAGAGAAGGGGAGATCCCCGTTTGTCTCTCATTCTCCTTATTTCCATCACTCTCCCCTGTTGTGGGATGGGAAGCTTCCAATAAGAGCTGCCGAATAGCGACAGCTTCATTCTATTCTGTTTCTCTGAGTAAATTGTTGAATTGGTTTCTAGTGAAAGTTACTGAATTATGAAAATGAAATCAATAAATGGATATATCACACAAACACACACATATATATATATACATATATATATACTGTGTATATATATATATATATATATATATATATATATATATAAAGATATGTATATATATATATATATATATATATATATATCTGTGTGTGTGTGTGCGTATGTATGTTGATGCGTGTAAAAATTTGTCTGGAAGCTTGCCATCCCTCAGAACTTTATTTTAGGGGCTTCTACGTCTACATCATTGAATAATCTTCTTGTGCAGTCACCAACTTTTCTAAGAATTGTGACGAATTCTTAAAAATGTTGGAGAAACATCAGACATCGGTAATTCATAAGCTTGCATGCAAAGAGCCGCATCAAATGACTTGAAATGCAAATGAAAGAGAAATAGCTCATTACTACCGATGGATGTGTTGTGAATTAATAAAGGAAAGATATTCATTAACAAATCATTAAAATAAGCAATAAGCAAATATTCTTTGAACATGCGATGGGAGCAAATAAAACCATTAATAAAATTGAAAACAAAACGAAATATTGAAAGAAATATAGATTTAAAACTGAAGTCGTAAGTGAATTCGAATGCAGTGAGCAAATCATGAAGAAAACCAATTGCGATAACTTCTTGCAGTATTGGATTCACAGAGCTGGAAAGAAAATTGCAAAGTTTCAGCAACTTTGCATTAGCAGATAAAACCATGCCAATAAAGAAGGAAGAACAAATTACATTTCATAGTGGAGAAATATATGCTTTTAGGGTTGGGTTGATTTTTAAGAAGAAAAATATCATTATGGTTCCTTATATATTTTTTTTTTAGATTATAACACAATTGCCTGTATTGATTGGATATAAGGGTGGTTCTGTGCTTATCTATATGTACACACATACAGTATATATATATGTATATAATCATAAACATTTATATATACATACATAGTCATATATATATATATATATATACATATATATATACACATATATATATATATATGTATATATATGTATGTATGTATATATATATATATATATATATATATATATATATATCTGTATATATATACACACATACATATATATATATATAATATATATATATATATATATATATCTGTATATATATACACACATACATATATATATATATATATATATATATATATATATATATATATATATATTCTGTATACATTTGTGCTCGCTTATGTAAGTAATTTTTTGAACATGTAAAATCTTTCATAGCGTCATATCTACAACAGTTTCAGAGCCCAATTCAAGAAACAAAGCCAAAAAGAAAGAAAATATGAATATAAATTAATCAAAAGTAATAATAGAGAGGAAATTTTAACCGCTGAATTTAAACAGTCAAATGTTCAAATGTTATTATAAATCCTCACAAAACAAAAATAGTTTATTGACCCAAACTCATTATCATTAAAAAACACAAAGATATATCTATCATCTTTTGCTAATTTATATATGTTCTTATAAAACCAATATTGCAAATAACATTACTTTACTGTATGTACTTCGAATCTGTAATTTTGTTGCAGGCACCATGCACTTCGTTTACCTCAGTAAGAATGACAAGGACAATGTAATATATTCTTCATGTTTCACGTCCATTCCGATAAACAATAGATTTTAATTATCTTATACTCACTTTTTTTCACGATTTGAGCATAAAGGGAAAACTGACCAGCTCGTTTCCACATTACACTGTAAATAACTATGAAAATTCTAATCAATATAAGCTAATGATAAATTCAACTGTTTTTATTGTTGCCCTAAGATTCTCGTACAATACCTCCATCTTTATTTCGAAAAAGCTGAACTACTTCCAACATTAGTTGTAGTATAGAAGTAATGAAAGCTCTAGAATTCAAAGAATAAACTATCATTTGTTACAAAATCCAATTGATAAAACCCATACCTTCAATGGATAGTACTTCCTTGATACTATCATAACCATTATTTTCATGAAACGTTAACAAATAACATATGCAAGAACACATCCTAGGTATGATGACAGTAATTTTTTTCATAGTTTACAGTGCTAACAATGCAGCCCGTTTTCAAACTTAAACAGTGGTCCTTTTCTTAGTATCATTATTGATTTTTTAGGTAATAAATTACATATAGTAGTTGTTGATGGGCATCATAGTACTGTTTTCAACTCATTACCTTTTATATCATATATGTATGATGTGTGGATTGGCCTTAAAAAACAATTTTATTGCATATGCAGATGATGCTACTCTCTTTGCATGCATTCCATCTGATACCAGGCTTGCGGTTGTTGAATTCCTTAATAGAGGTCTAGCTAAAATTAGAGCATGGTGCAAATTATGGGGGATGAGGTTGAACCCTAAAAACACTCAAAGCTTGACTGTAAGTAGCTCAAAGATATCTCCATTGACAACGTTTCTATAACGGCATAGAACGTATTCAGAATTCTAAGTGGAATTCTTGATTCTAAATCTAGTTTTGAAAAACATATGCGGTCTCTTTCTTCTTCAATTGCACAAAATGATTAACGCTATTATTATTATTATTATTATTATTATGATTGTTGTTGTTGTTGTTATCATTATTATTTTTATAAGTATTATAATTATTATTATTAATATGTTTGTTAGTATGGCTCATTAAGGTCTTCAAGATTTCTGATAAACAATCTATCCTGAAGAAATATTCTAACGCTTTTATTCTATATATTTTGAATATTATTCCCATTTCTGGTCTTCAGCAGCTGAATCTTATAACCACTAGTTGGACAAAAACTTGCATTCTATTAAATCCATTATAGACTACCTAATCTTAATGTTAATTATTGGCTAGGTGGATATTGAATAGGATTTTTCATAATTCTTTTCTAAGAAAGGTTGTGGTTTGGCTAGTAATATATGGTATACAATATTTGGCTAATGCACATAAAAGATAAAACATCAAATAATCAGGCAACTTAAAATAAGAAATAATGGCTTACTTCGGAGTGAGCTTTAACTGACAAGAAGCTCTAAAAATTAATTTTTAAAATTATGGAATAAAACCTCTTTCAGTGTGCCCATTGTGAAATCCTTAGCAACTGAAAAATAAGCTCAATATTGCTCATCTTGAAAATTCTGGTTAGCGACTGCGCTGCAGCTTACAGCCCAACAATATATTTTAATTCGATTAAGTTTTCCTTTTACCTGTTCTCTGTGGCTAAGCAGGTGAGGCCTTTGATCTACCCTAGCTAATGTAATTTCCTCTTGTATGGCTTTTGAGTAGAAATTGAGGACTATACACGTTCATTTCCTTTTGAACTGGATCAATCTTAGCTTGATTTTTTAACATTATAAGGTGACGATGTACATCAAAGTAAACCAATTTGTTGAAGGGTTTCACGGTAATCTATATATATATATATATATATATATATATATATATATATATATATATATATATATATATATATATATATGATCGCTTTACTATATAATTATATATATATATAACACATAAAACGCTTTAATATATATATATATACATATATATATATATATATATATATATATATATATATATACACATAAAATTTTTTTACTAAAGAAGCGGATATTAAAGATAAATGAATAATTTAGAAGTTTTTAGCTAAAAATACTTTTTAGTAAAATATAGAAAGAGGATCTCACTTTTTTCTTTCAACAACTGTTCAATCGCAATGCAGAACAGATAATACTTCTTTATACAACATCTCACAAAAATATAGGGATCAAAACTTGATTTGTTCATTGGAAAAATCAATGCATAATTATTATTATTATTATTATTAAATGCTAAGCTACAACCCTAGTTGGAAAAGCAGGATGCTATAAGCCCGGGGGCCCCAACAGGGAAAATAGCCCAGTGAGGAAAGGAAACAAGGAAAAATAAATTATTTTAAGAACAGTTAAAACGTTGAAATAAATATTTCCTATATAAACTATAAAAACTTTAACAAAACAAGAAAAAGAGAAACTAGATAGAACAGTGTGCCCGAGTGTACCCTCAAGCAAAAGAACTCTAAGCCTAAGCTCTAAGTCATAATAGCCATTAATAATCAAACCAAAGACATCTATGACATCTCATAACGAAGCAAATAATATAAGATAAATATAACAACATAAAACATTTTCCTAACGGCCACAAAAAGTTTGGCCAAGACAAAAAGGTACTATTAATTATTTAGAATTCTAAGGCGTAGAACATTTGATCAGAGAAAACGTTTGGCTTACATATCACACACACACACACACACACACACACAAACACATACACATATAAATATATATATCACCATATATATATATATATATATATATATATATATATATATATATATTTCATCATTTGGTCATTGCCCCTTAACAGGGATTGCTGTAAAAAAAACAACTCAATGGTTACTGGCATATTCATCCTTTAATCTCTGGATCGTGGATGAACCTCTAGCGCAGTAAAACTTCCGTAAAATCGGCCTCCCTTACAGCCACAGAAAAGACCCATCAGCTGCCCATCGAACTTCCCTAACTTAAAGTGCTATTCACCCCTATTTCAGTATCTACACCCTCTCGAGGGATGGACATCAAGCGATTTCCTCTTCAATGCATCTCTCACACCATTTCTCAAACTATTTCTAAGTTTTATTCTCCCTAAACCGTAAGATACATCTGAATGATACACTATTTTCACAGAACTATTGCTACCAATTCTTCCCACATGTCAGAACCACCTTAAAATACTCTGATCCACGCTATCACCTATGCTGAAATTCTTATCGATTGTATATACCACAAAATTTCTCACCCTATCAATTACTTTTAAATCGCTTATGGTAAGCAAACAGGTCATCTCAACAAAGCCCGATCCCTTTATATATTCCCATCTGTACATCAACAAATAAATACAGTCTCTTACCAATCTTTAGTATACATCGAGATACCTTTCTAGCTTCTATTCTGTGACTTGCTCGTCTCCTAAATTATTCAAAGAATGCCCAAAAGTCTTTAAATATAGGAATTAATATTAATGGGGAATACCTCAACAAGTTAAGATTTGGAGATGACGCAGTTGTGTTTTGTGAATCATGGGAGAAATCGCAAAAGATGATAGGAGATTTGAATAGAGAAAGAAGAAATGGAGGACTGAAAATTAATATGAGCAAATCTAAGATGATGTTCAATTAAAAAGCAGAGACAAAAAATAAGAGTTATGGACGATCCTCTAGAGATTGTTAACGAATATAGGTACTCAGGCCAGACAGTAAGTGTTTCCCCAAGACACAAGGCCGAAATTAAAAGGATAAGTATGGGATGGAGAGCTTGTGGAAAACAAAATGAGATTATGGAAAGTAAATCACCACTTTCTCTAAAACGAAACATGTTTAATGAGCTGGTCCTACTACTTTTAACTTATGCATCAGAAACTTGGAGCCTTACTAAAACCTTAAAACATAAGCTCATTACAACTCAGAGAGCTATGTAAGAAATAATGATGGGAATAACATTAAGAGATAGAAAAAGAGCAATACGGATACAAGAGGAAACTAAAGTAGAGGATATTTTAACAACATGTAAGAAAAATAAATTGACATGAGCATGATTTATCATGAGAATAACAGATAATGGATGGACATTACGAATAACAGAATGGATCCCCAGAGATTGCAAACGATGCAGCGGAAGGAAGAAAAGACGGGGGATTGATGACTAAAACATTTTTCTGGTATGAA
>NC_090768.1:26732747-26765247 GCF_036898095.1 Palaemon carinicauda | reverse complement strand
GTTTTTGCCTATCTACTTTTCTCCTTTCGAGTTCAAAGGCCCCATATCTCAAGGGACACTTTCTCACATAGGTCTAGAAAAAAAAAATTCCAGGTGGCGTTACGATTAGTAACTGCCACCGAATCCGAAGCAGGTGCATAACGTAGCTTATAGAATTGAGGAAGCTGCTACAATGTAGTGGGTGTGGTCATACACAAACTGGCGTCAAAAAGGAATAAGCTGAAAGGATTATAAAACATAGCAAGAATACTTCAGGAAAAAGCCAGATAAGTCGTATAATGAAATAATGTCAAAGCAATTACTGATACTATTGATTTTTAATTAATTATCAAGGATTGTAAACATCAGTAGTATCAACCGTTTTAATAGTAATGCTATCTTATATATATATATATATATATATATATATATATATATATATATATATATACTGTACGTATATATATATATATATATATATATATATATGTATATATATATATATATGTGTATATATATATATATATATATATGTATATATATATATATATATATATATATATATATATGAAAATCAACACAATAGTGCTCAAATATAAAAAAATTTCTATCTTATACTGGGATCAAACCCTAGTCTCTCCAATTGAAAGGCAAGGTCAACATCTGGTGGTATAATTGATAGCGACCTTGCCTTTCTTTTGAAAAGACTAGGGTTTTATCCTCATGTGTTTATGCACTCACACACGAATATATATATATATATATATATATATATATATATATATATATATATATATATATATATATAATACTTGCCGTCTGCGTAAGGAATCGAACATTCACTTAAATTTCCTATTGCTTACATGGATCTCAATAGTGATATGGCTTCTTACTTGTTAGTCAATTGGTGTAGGGTGTCTTCTAGGTGAAAATTTAACGAACAAGATATAAACATTACTGTTTTTATCATGCACAAATGACTGTATAATGATCTCATGGAAAGAGGTCCTTGGTTAAGAATAAATTCTTTGGCAATTTTTCAATGAAATTAAACATAAATATAGTTTGTGAATTCTAATTATATTTTCATATCAGACAAGAAGAAAATGAAAACGATTAAAGCAATATAAGTAATAATTTAAAAATAAAAATCAAATTAGGCCTGATGAAACTTATATTCCGCTGAAAAATGAATTTAACGAAGAGTTTAAATGAAAACTGAATAAGTCTTAAAATTAGATGTTGATAGAACTTTCAACGGGAAAGGGAAATGTTTGATAGAATAAATAAAAGCACTCAAACGCACACTCGAATGAAATCTAATGGTCCCCTAAATTCGGTTTCAAGGAACAGCATATTTATCACCATCAATAATCTATTACTAAGAAGAAAGAAGGAAAAAGAGTTTCATAGATCATAAATTCTCGGAGACTCATCTCCATACCTCCGTAAGATGCAGGAATTCTTTCCATAAATGACCGCATCCTTCGCCATTTTATCACGGAGTTCCACTTGAAATTCGAGGAGGAATCTATTAACTCAAAGAGGAATATGCTTTATGGGTTTGTCTCTGACGTTTGCGTGATAATGATTCTACAGGATGTAACGCTTTATGTTATCCACATAAATTCAGTCAGCGTTTAAGAGTATTAACAAAACGACCGTTTTTAATCACGACAATTGCTAGGTGAAAAAGGCCATTCGGAAGACTCCGCGTCAATCACATTTTGATAAATGCACCGACTCCGATAAAATATTTGTCCTTCCCATTTTCTGCTTTGAAAAGACCTTAAATTATTTGGAATTCGATGATAGATTTGAAGACGAAAATATATTGGGGCTATTTTATTAATAGAAAAGTTTTATTTTGTTCCAATAAACACAAAATTTACTCCTTTCCCAAAGTCCTGCATCAAAATTTACTCTAATAAAAAAGAAAAATGGTCCAAGATCTCCAGATATTAAGGAGAAAAGAAAAAAAAAATCCTAATGCAAATTCGGCGTCCGTAAAATTCGACGACAATATAATATGAAGATTGAATGAAGTGCCAGAATGCAATTCAATTACTCAGCCAAGATTAAAGCCATAAGAAGTCGGGTTTAGATTTGAAGAATCTCCGGCATTAATATTTAATGTTTTGGACTTAGATTAAATAAAAAAAATCATTCATATGGGACATTAAGAGAATTAAACAGATGTGTAATTCAAAACCTCTCGACAAAGTAATTTGAGTAAACAACAGAAAAATGTTCCTAGTTATTTACGAAAGACTATAGCTACATAAAGACCGCTCACTTCTGTTCGCTTTTAACAAGTGTGGGGGTAACGTTGTTAAGGAAACGACAACAAAGGGCTTACGGACAAAGGAAACTTTTAAAAAGGGGAAAAGTCAAACGTGATCTAAACTACATTCTTCAAATTTTCTATAAAAATAGAAAATTAAACATTAGAAATTGGTAGTTATTTTGGCGGTTTTCTGTTAAGAACAAGATCCAGTTTTCTGAAGTTGTAGGGAGGAAAAAAACGTGATTAGCAAGGATCTATCAGAATACTCGCAATAAAACTACCTCCCCTGATAGCATTAATAGCTTATAAATGAAAACAAGGATAGAATGCTTATATAGAAAGAGAGAATGTAAGAATAAAAAGATTACAAAGCGATCCAGTTTTCTAAAGTTGTAGGGAGGAAAAAAACGTGATTAGCATGGATCTATCAGAATACTCGCAATAAAACTACCTCCCCTGAAAGCATAAATAGCTTATAAATGAAAACAAGGATAGAATGCTTATATAGAAAGAGAGAATGTAAGAATAAAAAGGTTACAAAGCGATCCAGTTTTCTGAAGTTGTAGGAAGGAAAAACACGTGATTACCAAGGATCTATCAGAATACTCGCAATAAAACTACCTCCCTTGAAAGCATTAATAGCTTATGAATGAAAACAAAGATAGAATGCTTATACAGAAAGAGAGAATGTAAGAATAAAAAGGTTACAAAGCTCTTTTCACATGTTGACGCTGTCAACATCGCGTCAGAGGCATTCATTAAGATCCCTATACGCTGTGTTTGCTCAGAGCCGTTTTTTCTCAAACTCTCCTGCATAACACACCATTTTTTTTTCAAAATGCCCGAAAGATTCCTCGAAGGGATTTAAACCTTAATGAAAACCCGTACAGCTATTATTCATTAACAAATGTAATGTAGTAAGACTTCTGCATTGCCAAAGAGGTTGAAATTGATTTTCTCAGAATTCTCTTGTCCCGTGGAACAACCCTTCCTTCAGCACACACATATTCAACTAAGCCTCCATTGAATACACAGGAAAGGAAAAAGACACAGTTAGTGAAATTTAGCTTGGGATGAAAAGGATTTTTATATTCCTACCACTAGTATATAAACTTATATGAACTCTGCTTTATACAATAGTATATTATTATATATATTCTAAAAACCAATATATACAATATATATATATATATATCATGAAAATGTTTTGCATTCCTCTAGAGTCATCTTTTACTAAGGGAAACTGTTTAATATTGAGTGTATATGTATATACATATGTATGTATATATGTATATGTATATATATAAATATATATATATATATATATATATATATATATATATACATATATATATATATATGCATGAAATCTAGCGGGTAATCAAGGGTTAAAAACGTGTGTGTGTATGTAGGTATGTATGTATCTGTTTATATATATATATATATATATATATATATATATATATATATATATATATATATATATAATATATATTTGAGAGAGAGAGAGAGAGAGAGAGAGAGAGAGAGAGAGAGAGAGAGAGAGAGAGAGAGAGAGAGAGAGAGAGATTCCCATATGATCTCTCAAGCGAAATCTAAAAAAAAAATTTCTAAATTTTAATTCTCATTACCCCAATGAGAAGTTGCCTCCTATTTCCCCATAAAATTCTCATTATCTCTTAAGAGTCCTTACTAACATGCCAGACTCAACAAAAACAAGGACTACGTCGCCATATAAGTTGAATAAAGGGCATTAAAGCTTGCATTTTCTTACGTTGTATTTGCACAGGCATTTTGAAGGGGTCGAAACCCCCCTTCCCAAATTGATGAGAACGGTTACAAATAACCTCTGGCTTGTGAGAGAGAATACATATGCCAGGCTTATATGCACTCTAGATTTACTATGTATTTGGAGGAAATGTTTTGAGAACGATACGCTTCCTAGTGATAGTAATAAGGAGTTTACATGTGATTTATTTTCGTTTTCTGCGACGAAAATTCGAACAAAGACGATATCTTCATTAACTAAAACCTTAGTTCTCTGCACTACTGAATTCATGACATTCATTTATTCAAATAATAAGCAGTTTTTGCTGAATCTCTTCTGTGAGAGGCACTCTATACGTTTCCATAGGACCAATTAATATATATTTGCATATAAGCAAGTCCAATGAAATTTCCATTCAAAGAAACGATCTACATAGTTGCAACTTCTTCCCTTGGTATGCATATAGTGACTGTCTAATATCCTAAGAAATGAATGATTAACGACATCACCTCAAGCAACAAAAATATAGCGGTGAAAATCTATATTTTGTATATTACTAGTTATTTTCAAGTTGACCAAAAAAACATAAAACCAACCGAAAAGGAATAATAGGAAAAGTATATGTAAGATTATATTATTGACTGTCGACAAAATAAATTATAAATCAACTGTCATTAGCAATGTCTGATTTCAAGAATAATATCGCCGTGTAAGCTAGTATAAATTCGGTAGGATATGGAGAATGAAGAATATGAAATTCTTGGCCTCTGCAAAACAGTGATAGAAGCTTCATGTAAAAGAAAGAAAATGGGGTGAAATATACAGTAGCGAAAATAAGCTAATTTACACTAAGCCACAGCTTACGCTTTTCTCTCTCTCTCTCTCTCTCTCTCTCTCTCTCTCTCTCTCTCTCTCTCTCTCTCTCTCTCTCTGGGGGATAATATGATCGTAATAGGATTAGTATAGGGAAAAACACTACAGATTTAGAGGAAATTCTGCCAATGGTTCTATCAGTGGACCTGGACCCAATAAATTCTTTAATTATATGCTAATAGAGTGATATCAACAATAATAAGTAAAATATGGATAACATCACCAATAGAAAATATGATAAGAGTATACTGTATCCTATAAAACAAGATGAATTAAAACGACAGAAAAATTTGAGAAAACTAACATAGGAAAATTTTCAATAGGAGTTATTTTTCACTTTCACGTGAAGCAATACTGAATAGTGCAGAGAAATCCACTAAATTTATGAAATGCTTCATTTTAAAATATAGTGTATAAATAATAAAGAACACCTTAACTATTAATTCAAAGCTATCAATAGCATTGCCAAGGCAAAGGTATTTAAATGGCGTACTAACTGCTTGGCCAACAAAGGAGAAAGATAATACTGTAGAAATGGTATAAATCATATCTAAAGGGGAATAGAACGCATGAAAACGAATTTATTTCAAATCTCTCTCTCTCTCTCTCTCTCTCTCTCTCTCTCTCTCTCTCTCTCTCTCTCTCTCTCTCTCTCTTACACACACGTTTATTCCGGCCTTAGCGTTTATTCTTCATCTCCATACGCTGAGATTCCAGAGCACTACCAAAATTAACAATTAAGTATCATATATATATATATATATATATATATATATATATATATATATATATATATATATATAATACACACGCATATATATATATATATATATATAATACACACGCATATATATATATATAATACACACACACACACATATATATATATATATATATATGTGTGTGTGTGTGTGTGTGTGTGTGTGTGTGTGAGTGTTTGGGAAGAGAGAACGATGGCTTGACGAACTAAGAAAGTTTGCGGTTGCGGACTGGCACAGAAAGACCAAAAACAAACGCAGGTGGAAGGACATGTCTGAGGCCTTTGTTCTACAGTAGACTAGTAACGGTTGATGATGATAACACACACACACATATGTATATATATATATATATATATACATATATATATATATATATATATATATATATATATATATATATATATATATACAGTATATAGATGTGTATGTGTTTATACATATGTGTGTAAGTGTTTGTGTAAATTAAGGTACAGATTGTGGTGAGCAACATTTTATCAGTAATGAGCACTTTGGTTTTCAAGTAATTACATTTAATTGTGAGATTAACCTAAAGCATTTGTTGTCAAATCAAATTTCTAACAGTAATCCAAATTAGCATTGCAATGAGATTTTACTAACATGCTAACATTCGAGAAAATATAAATCTTTAAATAGTGTTTTAATAAATACAAAGTGTTAATCCTTTCATCTTTGACGGAAATAAAATAGTTTTTCGTTCAAAAGTCAGTCTAAATCCTAACTGATGATTTTCCCTTCATTCTTTGTTCCAAACAAAAGATTTTACCTCAGCGTTATTTTCATTTACCAGTCGAGTTCCATCGATTTTTCCCCAAAAACAGAACGATTTTCGTATCTCGAACTCAAGTCTCGGCACTTTTCGGAAATGACAAAATATTCTAAGAGCACTTTAATGAAATGAAGAGAAACTTTTCCGTTGAAAGAGATTATTCAATTTTCATCTTCTCAAGCAAGATGCAAAAGAATTTTTCCCAAAGTTATCTTCCTTTGCATTTTATAGTTTTATTTGGCACCGTTCTCTTGCTTGAAAAAAAAACCTCTCAATGCAGTATGTTAAAGAAGTTTTGACCCTCCAATCTACATGCTCTCTCTCTCTCTCTCTCCTCTCTCCTCTCCTTCTCTCTCTCCTCTCTCTCTCTCTCTTCTCTCTCTCTCTCTCTCTCTCTCTCTCTCTCTCTCTCTCCTTTTTCAATGGATTTTATAGAGAGAGAGAAAGAGTATTGAGCCAAAGTACATCACCTCTTGATTATTCAATCCGTGCCTTCTTCTGCGGTAAATACTTTATAGATTAGTTCTTGCATTGTCCAGAATTTTGCCATATCATGTTAGCTACGAAAATATCTCTGGACGTTTGGAAAAGGTACCTCATATGCAGTGATAAAATACTTCGAAATGTGAAAAAGAATTCTATTTCGTCCACGTTTTCCGGGTCTTACACAGCTCACCGATTCGCGAAGGATGCACCTAACTTTTACGTCCAGGAACTCTTGAAAAAGAGACAATATTTGGCCAAATCCTTTTCAGCTCCCCTCGCATCTGCCACCGAAATGGATCTATCTTCACAGCAACATTCGCGTGTACACGTTTGAATGAATTCCCACCGTTACTTTTGATAAAAGGAGGCCGGAATTTAATAAAAAAAAGGATGGCACTTGTAGTAAATCCTATTTGACGGCTGTCCTTTAATCAAAGCCGAAGCGCAACTGCGCTCATGATGTCTCAAAACAGAAAATGGTATGATAAACATTTTGTGAGGTTTGTGGTAAAATACGGTATTCGGGGATATAAATAGATTTTATTTTGAACAGAATTAGAAATTACTGAGTCCAATTTCTTTACAGATATTTATGTTTCTTCTTGAATGTACACACACACACACACACACACACACACATATATATATATATATATATATATATATATATATATATATATATATATATATATATATATATATAATCAGATAATATTTTAGTCAAATTTACAAATTAAAGAGTCCAAATTCTTTATAGAAATCTGCCGTGTGCTTATGTATATATATATATATATATATATATATATATATATATATATATATATATTCAACGCATACATATATAAATTTTATATATAGACTATGAACACATACATATATACATACAGTATATATGTATGTATGTATGTATGTATGTATATATATATACACGTATATATATATATATATATATATATATATATATATATATATATATATATATTCAATACATACATACATAAATTATATACAGAATATAGACACATACATGTATACGTACATTATATATATATATATATATATATATATATATATATATATGTGTGTGTGTGTGTGTATGTGTATATGTGTGCATTTATGTGTGTGATACTAACGATTTTGTGCAACAAATAAGAGAAATAGGAATTTTCTAATCCACAAGAGATCAAAACATTAGCAAAATCATAATTTTTGTTCCTAAAGTTATTTGACGTTATAGAGTAATGAAAAGGCCCATCTGTTGAAAATTATATTTGGGACAATAGTTGAAGATTCTTTGAGGATTGGAGAAAAATAAATCTATACGCTCAACTTCATTTCCGAGGACAATGAATCATCCTCAATCAGGGAGAGATAAAAAAATTACATTATTCAAATTGCCTTAAGGGCTATGCCATTTCTTATTTTCTCATGATGATATTTGGGCGAAAAATACCAAAATATCTCATTTTTTTTTGCCTTCATTCAAAATCTCTATAATGGATAAACAATAAAATTAACTTCGTGGTAAGTTTAATGAATGACACAGAAATTAAAGGATTTCACTGTATTTGATGATGAAAAAAAATTGTTAAAGATGCACTTTATGTAATTTACCTATTATTTTTTTTAATCTTGTTTCGGCAGAAGAATTCAAAGTTTTCGTTTAAAAAAACGGTGTAAAGAAATGTTTAAACTCAAAATCATATCAAAATTTAAAAACCAATGTTATAAAATTAGCTCTGGGCGTCAGAATTTTAGTATTCGAAAGCTAGCTGTGAGTAGAAGAAAAAATGGTCTATGGAAGGCTTACACAGATTAATCAAAATATCGGTTAAATTATTTCAATAGACACAAAATAATATACACTTGGTTTTCGGCTCAAGCTGTATTACAGAGGTAACAAATCTGCTCATCACATTCAAAGTTCAAGAGCCATTAGCAGCTTTTACAATTTTGAATGGAAACGACTTTCGTGAAATTAGCAATATTTTTATAGGCAATGCGTCGAAGCTTTCACAGGGAAAAAAACACTAAAAACATTCTTGAATGTTTTTAGTTGCTCATTTGTGTACCAGTTACCAGGTTTCCCATCATGCCCTGAGTGAATTATGCGGCTTAGTACAGATGGGAAAGAAATGAGTTATAATGGATATCAAAAGAGACAAAATAATGTAATGATCCATAAAGAGAGAGAGAGAGAGAGAGAGAGAGAGAGAGAGAGAGAGAGAGAGAGAGAGAGAGAGAGAGCCATCAATTATAAAGCACATCGTATATCCTGAACTTTTTCCACAGGTTTACGGTGGACGAAATTCGAAAAAAAAAATACTGATAATATTTCTTTTGGATGAATGCGGTCTTAATAGAAGTGAAAATTTTACTAAATATTTCGAGAAAGGAAAAAAAATAAATTTACTGTAACCCCTGTGTAGATCCCGAATAACATATTCCGGATTTTGAATAGAAAAAAAAAATAAATCATTTGGTGAAAATGGCAGGAAAAATAATCTTGTTAGAAAATACCGAAAATATTAGATATTTTGAGAAAAAAAAGTCACTAAAAATCATAAAATTGAAAACGTGAGTTCCAGTTTCTTAAAAAGACCTATATGAAAAAATACATTATCCAAAAGACATATCACACGAAGCAATTTCATGTAAAAAACACGAAAAAAATCAGAAACGTTTTGAAAGAACACTGAAAAAAAGACACCCGATTCTTTAAAATAATTCTTTTCGGTAAAGATTCGTAATTTGAAACAAATATATGAAATCATTTCATCATTCTTTTCAGGAATATTTCTCTCATATCACCGAGGAATATAATTTTTTTTTTTTTACCGGATTCACATCTTAAAACTCCCAGGGAGTCCTTCACTGAAAAATCGAGACGTCAAAACTTGTTAGCAGATACCGTGGCTCTCAATGCACTGGTTTAAAGGAAGTTTAGAGCACCAAACTTACACCACCCCCCCCCCCCCAAAAAAAAAAAAAAACTCTTCTTTTTACATTCCATGGAATCAAACTTCCTGGAAAATGGAGGAAAATGTAACTAGACCAGAAGTATTCTATGAAAAGGAGAAATAGAAAACTTATTTTGATGGGTTAAATCACGTGTTGCTTGCTGTTTGGAGCTCCCTGTGAAAGTTTGCATTGTCAAATGCTTGAAGTAAAAGTTTGTTTTATATAAATCATACGGAATTTCTAGACTTGTGAAATGTAATTTTGAACTCGTTAAACAGTTCACAGATCCGTTTAAAGTCTTTAATATCTTGAAATGGTCTAAGCAATTTCGAAAGAAAATATATTTTTACGTGTACCAAAATTTACATTACTTTATTCGATGCCCATATAAACTAAATGAGAAAAAGAGATTGCATCGTCCTTATATTTTGAGGCACTGCAATGATGAAAAAATTTGAAAAGAAAAGACCCAGGGGATTAAACATTTAAGGGACCATTTTATGAGTGTTAAGAATAAATTCATCTGTCAGTGCCCGCAATTTGCGATGAATAAGAATATTCCCAGAAGTCTCCTCGATTCATTAAAGGAAAGCTCGTTCCTTTAAAGAGAAAACCTCTTTATAAAAGTATCGCCAACCAATCTGTTTATAGGAATAAAACTTCGAAATTATGTGTAACTCCTTGTATATCAAAAAAAGGAATAAAACGTTCCAAACGGTTTACGTTTAACTCCCTTGCGATCAATACGTTTTTAAGTATGTTATGACCACTTCCTCTGACAGTAATGACAATGCTAACATAGACAGAGATAACTTCTAAGAGGAAGCTAGCCAATTGTGAAAGTATTTTAAAAAGAAAATTTAATTCGACGTAGTTAAACTCTTTCGAATTTTCACCGTAATGAACCGATATATATAAACATATCATTTACCGCTAAGTTAAAAACGCTCAACTGTGTCACTATCACACTAAAGTCAGTCAAATACTTACTAATCTAAGCTCACCTTGGCAAGTAGCTAGGATGAAAAGAACATAAACATAATGTTTTCAACAAAGATAAATCAACGAGTCTTTCACTAAAGATTCTAAATAATTACTTCGTCGGAACAATAAACACTTACAAGTGAGCTAGCGGTTGCATTACATTACTCTTGTTAACAAGTTAAATTTAGCTTTCAAAATTCTTTGTAATAGAATATTTGATAGACGAAATAAAATCTAAGGCTAAGCCAAAAATACATCCGCATATGGCTTGAAATTACAAGCAATTTAAGAAACCGAAATGAAAGAAATAACTTTGGGGACAGTTGTGTGATTTATAAACATACGTACGAATACCAACAAATTGCAGTTCTTATTATCATAGAATTGCCATTTTCGGTACACCCGTTTGTTATCTATCGAATCAATAAGAATTAAATCAAGAACAATTATCAGAATTATTCATTCAATTTTTCATTAGCTCATTGAAAATCAAAGCAAAATCAATTACTATTATTATTATCGATATACCAATTATCAGAATTATTCATTCCATTTTTCATTAGCTCATTGAAAATCAAAGCAAAATCAATTACTATTATTATTATCGATATACCGGTAATTGCTCTCAAAATGCCTATTATTCGACCTCCCAGATTTCTTAATCTATTTCCTATCCATAAGAAAATCCAGGAAACCAATCTCTTCATGTGCCGTCGCTACTTTGATTAAGGGTGCTAATTTTTTGTCAAAAGAAAAGAAAAAAATCCCCTTCAAAATCACGAATTACTTTTAAATCTCAGACTCACACTTTAGCATCTTTCAGGATCGAAATAAAGCCATAAAATTCCTACAGAACTGAATAATACAGTGGAAAAGGGTAACATTTCTTCTTATCAAAGATGCAATAGCGAGAGCAAAGATGCAATAGCGAGAGCCTATTCACATATATAAAAAACATCCTTCACGGTCATGGTAAACTTCAGTGTACCGTTTCTAAACAAAAGAAAGGTATAAAAGTTTTATTTAGTCCGGAAATAAGGAACATCATTGCTCTAGTTTTATTTCCCTGTTTGAAAAGAAAGCACGTTTTAGGCGAGGTCATTACAGGCCCCACACACCCATTAAATTTTGATAGTGCCACATTACCTCAAAAGCATGTATGCAAACATCTATCTAAAAACCAATAACCAAAAATTATAAACTATGAAAAAATATCTTCATAAGCACAAAAAGAGGTGAAGTACGTATGCATATTTCTGACAGAAAACTTTTGGTAAATCAAATTTTCAAAAAACTAGTAAGCAAAATTCGTGCATGAACTGCTGACCAATGAATAAACATCCGGGACAAGAAACTTTCACATTACATGCTGACTTAATATTTCCGGCATGCCTGTCTCCATTAAGGAATTCTTGGGTCTAATTCCAAGCTGCAGTAATAGATTTAAGGTCAATCTTAATTTGAGGCAACAATGGGTTCATAGATTTGGATGAAAAGATAAATAGGTTATAGTTTTACTTTAGAATCCGGTAAATACCTTAATTATAATGTTTTAATTACTATTAAAAGACAGATAAAACCTTTGAAATTACTTCCATTATTTAATAGATGTAACGGGCCATTTAAAGGGAAAACGATTTTAAATAAAATTTTCGTTTCCAATCAATACGTGCTTTCAGGACACAAATCCCAAAAATTTGACATGAGGATCGGAGGAAAATATCTTCTGTAATCAAATATTATAGAAACGTATTCCAAAACAGAAATATTAGCAACATTAAATTTTAAATTAATAAAAATTTGTGTATATATATATATATATATATATATATATATATATAGAGAGAGAGAGAGAGAGAGAGAGAGAGAGAGAGAGAGAGAGAGAGAGAGAGAGAGAGAGAGAGAGAGAGAGAGAGAGAGAGCTAATTAGTTAGGATATACTTTAGGTTAACTAATTGTAGAGAGGAGAGGAGAGAGAGAGAGAGAGAGAGAGAGAGAGAGAGAGAGAGAGAGAGAGAGAGAGAGAACTAATGACTTAGGATATACTTTAGGTTAACTAATTGAGGAGAGAGAGAGAGAGAGAGAGAGAGAGAGAGAGAGAGAGAGAGAGTTATTAAGCAATTACGTTAACAATATGTTTTCCCTACTGTTGTTTTCTCAGTAACTTTTTAATTATGAATTGGTGCTTACATAACTTAGTAATTATGTATCTTCATATGAGACTATGATAATATTATTGTATCCGAATTATATGCGGTACTTGTGGTAAGATAATTTTCGTTTATTCCTTATGTTTTATGATCTCAATAGAAACTATTAATCCTTCAGAGTTTGGGTTACTTTTGTTGAAGGATGAGAGAAAAGAAGAAATATCGTAATTGAAGTGATAAAACACTAGATTTCGTTTAATGTCTGCTGATAAAATTGTACCGCAAGAATTGCCTTTCATGTTTCCGGGTGGTGAATTAGTTCTTGAGTTTGAACTTTTCCCATCATGCCCTGAGTGAATTATGAAGCTTAGTACAGATGGGAAAGAAATGAGTTTTAATGGATATCAAAATAGACAAAATAATGTAATGATCCATAAAGAGAGAGAGAGAGAGAGAGAGAGAGAGGAGAGAGAGAGAGAGAGAGAGAGAGAGAGAGAGAGAGAGAGAGAGAGAGAGAGCCATCAATTATAAAGCACATCGTATATCATGAACTTTTTCCACAGGTTTACGCTGGACGAAATTCGAAATAAAAATTCTGATAAGATTTCTTTTGGATGAATGCGGTCTTAATAGAAGTGAAAATTTTACTATATATTTCGAGAAAGGAAAAGAGTAAATTTACTGTAACCCCTGTGTAGATCCGGAATAACATATTCCGGATTATGAATAGGAAACAAAAAATTATTTGGTGAAAATGGCAGGAAAAATAAAATTGTTGGAAAATACCGAAAAATTTAGATATTTTGAAAAAAAAAAAAAAAAGCCTCTAAAAATCATAAACATGAAAACGTGAGTTCCAGTTTCTTTAAAAGACCTATATGAAAAAATACATTATCCAAAAGACATATCATACGAAGCAATTTCATGTAAAAAACACGAAAAAAATCAGAAAAGCTTTGATAGAATACTGAAGAAAAAAAGACATCCGTTTCTTTAAAATAATTCTTTTCGGTAAAGATTCGTAATTTGAAACAAATATATGAAATCATTTCATCATTCTTTTCAGGAATATTTCTCTCATATCACCGAGGAATATAATCTTTTTTTTTTTTTTTTTTTTACTTATTTTTACCGGATTCACATCTTAAAACTTCCAGGGAGTCGAAAAATCATGACGTCAAAACTTGTTAGCAGATACCGTGGCTCTCAATGCACTGGTTTAAAGGAAGTTTAGAGCACCAAACTTACACCCAACGCCCACCCACCCCCTAAAAAAAAAAAAAAAAAAAAAAAAAAAAAAAAAAAAAAAAAAAAACTCTTCTTTTAAATTCCATGGAACCAAACTTCCAGGAAAATGGAGGAAAATGTAACAAGACCAGCAGTATTCTATGAAAAGGAGAAATAGAAAACTTATTTTGATGGGTTAAATCACGTGTTGCTTGCTGTTTGGAGCTCCCTGTGAAAGTTTGCATTGTCAAATGCTTGAAGTAAAAGTTTGTTTTATATAAATCATACGGAATTTCTAGACTTGCGAAATGTAATTTTGAACTCGTTAAACAGTTTATAGATCCGTTAAAAGTCTTTAATATCTTGAAATGGTCTAAGCAATTTCGAAAGAAAATATATTTTTACGTGTACCAAAACTTAGATTACTTTATTCGATGCCCATATAAACTAAATGAGAAAAAGAGATTGCATCGTCCTTATATTTTGAGGCACTGCAATGATGATGAAAAAAGTTGGAAAAAAAAGACCCAGGGGATTAAACATTTAAGGGACCATTTTATGAGTGTTAAGAATAAATTCATCGGGCAGTGCCCGCATTTTGCGATGAATAATATTCTCAGAGGTCTACTCGATTCATTAAAGGACAACACGTTCCTTCAAAGAGAAAACCTCTTTAGAAAAGTATCGCCAACCAATCTGTTTATAGGAATAAAACTTCGAAATTATGTATAACTCCTTGTATAACAAAAAAGGAATAAAACGTTACAAATGGTTTACGTTTGCGATCAATACGTTTTTAAGTATGTTATGACCACTTCCTCTGACAGTAATGACAATGCTAACATAGACAGAGATAACTTCTGAGAGGAAGCCAGCCAATTGTGAAAGTATTTTAAATAGAAAATTTAATTCGACGTAGTTAAACTCTTTCGAATTTTCGCCATATTGAACCAGTATATATGAACATATTATCTATGGCAAAGTTAAAAACGCTCAACTTTGTTACTATCACACTAAAGTCAGTCAAAAATTATTTACTAATGTAAGCTTAACTTGGCAAGTAGCTAGGATGAAAAGAGCGTAAAAAATATTTTCAATATAGATAAATCAACGAGTCTTTCACTAAAGATTCTAAATACTTCGCCAGAACAATAAACACTTACAAGTGAGCTAGCGGTTGCATTACATTACTCTTGTTAACAAGTTAAATTTAGCTTTCAAAATTCTTTGTAATAGAATATTTGATAGACGAAATAAAATCTAAGGCTAAGCCAAAAATACATCCGCATATGGCTTGAAATTACAAGCAATTTAAGAAACCGAAATGAAAGAAATAACTTTGGGGACAGTTGTGTGATTTATAAACATACGTACGAATACCAACAAATTGCAGTTCTTATTATCATAGAATTGCCATTTTCGGTACACCCCGTTTGTTATCTATCGAATCAATAAGAATTAAATCAAGAACAATTATCAGAATTATTCATTCAATTTTTCATTAGCTCATTGAAAATCAAAGCAAAATCAATTACTATTATTATTATCGATATACCAATTATCAGAATTATTCATTCCATTTTTCATTAGCTCATTGAAAATCAAAGCAAAATCAATTACTATTATTATTATCGATATACCGGTAATTGCTCTCAAAATGCCTATTATTCGACCTCCCAGATTTCTTAATCTATTTCCTATCCATAAGAAAATCCAGGAAACCAATCTCTTCATGTGCCGTCGCTACTTTGATTAAGGGTGCTAATTTTTTGTCAAAAGAAAAGAAAAAAATCCCCTTCAAAATCACGAATTACTTTTAAATCTCAGACTCACACTTTAGCATCTTTCAGGATCGAAATAAAGCCATAAAATTCCTACAGAACTGAATAATACAGTGGAAAAGGGTAACATTTCTTCTTATCAAAGATGCAATAGCGAGAGCAAAGATGCAATAGCGAGAGCCTATTCACATATATAAAAAACATCCTTCACGGTCATGGTAAACTTCAGTGTACCGTTTCTAAACAAAAGAAAGGTATAAAAGTTTTATTTAGTCCGGAAATAAGGAACATCATTGCTCTAGTTTTATTTCCCTGTTTGAAAAGAAAGCACGTTTTAGGCGAGGTCATTACAGGCCCCACACACCCATTAAATTTTGATAGTGCCACATTACCTCAAAAGCATGTATGCAAACATCTATCTAAAAACCAATAACCAAAAATTATAAACTATGAAAAAATATCTTCATAAGCACAAAAAGAGGTGAAGTACGTATGCATATTTCTGACAGAAAACTTTTGGTAAATCAAATTTTCAAAAACTAGTAAGCAAAATTCGTGCATGAACTGCTGACCAATGAATAAACATCCGGGACAAGAAACTTTCACATTACATGCTGACTTAATATTTCCGGCATGCCTGTCTCCATTAAGGAATTCTTGGGTCTAATTCCAAGCTGCAGTAATAGATTTAAGGTCAATCTTAATTTGAGGCAACAATGGGTTCATAGATTTGGATGAAAAGATAAATAGGTTATAGTTTTACTTTAGAATCCGGTAAATACCTTAATTATAATGTTTTAATTACTATTAAAAGACAGATAAAACCTTTGAAATTACTTCCATTATTTAATAGATGTAACGGGCCATTTAAAGGGAAAACGATTTTAAATAAAATTTTCGTTTCCAATCAATACGTGCTTTCAGGACACAAATCCCAAAAATTTGACATGAGGATCGGAGGAAAATATCTTCTGTAATCAAATATTATAGAAACGTATTCCAAAACAGAAATATTAGCAACATTAAATTTTAAATTAATAAAAATTTGTGTATATATATATATATATATATATAATATATATATAGAGAGAGAGAGAGAGAGAGAGAGAGAGAGAGAGCTAATTAGTTAGGATATACTTTAGGTTAACTAATTGTAGAGAGAGAGAGAGAGAGAGAGAGAGAGAGAGAGAGAGAGAGAGAACTAATGACTTAGGATATACTTTAGGTTAACTAATTGAGGAGAGAGAGAGAGAGAGAGAGAGAGAGAGAGAGAGTTATTAAGCAATTACGTTAACAATATGTTTTCCCTACTGTTGTTTTCTCAGTAACTTTTTAATTATGAATTGGTGCTTACATAACTTAGTAATTATGTATCTTCATATGAGACTATGATAATATTATTGTATCCGAATTATATGCGGTACTTGTGGTAAGATAATTTTCGTTTATTCCTTATGTTTTATGATCTCAATAGAAACTATTAATCCTTCAGAGTTTGGGTTACTTTTGTTGAAGGATGAGAGAAAAGAAGAAATATCGTAATTGAAGTGATAAAACACTAGATTTCGTTTAATGTCTGCTGATAAAATTGTACCGCAAGAATTGCCTTTCATGTTTCCGGGTGGTGAATTAGTTCTTGAGTTTGAACTTTTCCCATCATGCCCTGAGTGAATTATGAAGCTTAGTACAGATGGGAAAGAAATGAGTTTTAATGGATATCAAAATAGACAAAATAATGTAATGATCCATAAAGAGAGAGAGAGAGAGAGAGAGAGAGAGAGAGAGAGAGAGAGAGAGAGAGAGAGCCATCAATTATAAAGCACATCGTATATCATGAACTTTTTCCACAGGTTTACGCTGGACGAAATTCGAAATAAAAATTCTGATAAGATTTCTTTTGGATGAATGCGGTCTTAATAGAAGTGAAAATTTTACTATATATTTCGAGAAAGGAAAAGAGTAAATTTACTGTAACCCCTGTGTAGATCCGGAATAACATATTCCGGATTATGAATAGGAAACAAAAAATTATTTGGTGAAAATGGCAGGAAAAATAAAATTGTTGGAAAATACCGAAAAATTTAGATATTTTGAAAAAAAAAAAAAAAAGCCTCTAAAAATCATAAACATGAAAACGTGAGTTCCAGTTTCTTTAAAAGACCTATATGAAAAAATACATTATCCAAAAGACATATCATACGAAGCAATTTCATGTAAAAAACACGAAAAAAATCAGAAAAGCTTTGATAGAATACTGAAGAAAAAAAAGACATCCGTTTCTTTAAAATAATTCTTTTCGGTAAAGATTCGTAATTTGAAACAAATATATGAAATCATTTCATCATTCTTTTCAGGAATATTTCTCTCATATCACCGAGGAATATAATCTTTTTTTTTTTTTTTTTTTTACTTATTTTTACCGGATTCACATCTTAAAACTTCCAGGGAGTCGAAAAATCATGACGTCAAAACTTGTTAGCAGATACCGTGGCTCTCAATGCACTGGTTTAAAGGAAGTTTAGAGCACCAAACTTACACCCAACGCCCACCCACCCCCTAAAAAAAAAAAAAAAAAAAACTCTTCTTTTAAATTCCATGGAACCAAACTTCCAGGAAAATGGAGGAAAATGTAACAAGACCAGCAGTATTCTATGAAAAGGAGAAATAGAAAACTTATTTTGATGGGTTAAATCACGTGTTGCTTGCTGTTTGGAGCTCCCTGTGAAAGTTTGCATTGTCAAATGCTTGAAGTAAAAGTTTGTTTTATATAAATCATACGGAATTTCTAGACTTGCGAAATGTAATTTTGAACTCGTTAAACAGTTTATAGATCCGTTAAAAGTCTTTAATATCTTGAAATGGTCTAAGCAATTTCGAAAGAAAATATATTTTTACGTGTACCAAAACTTAGATTACTTTATTCGATGCCCATATAAACTAAATGAGAAAAAGAGATTGCATCGTCCTTATATTTTGAGGCACTGCAATGATGATGAAAAAAGTTGGAAAAAAAAGACCCAGGGGATTAAACATTTAAGGGACCATTTTATGAGTGTTAAGAATAAATTCATCGGGCAGTGCCCGCATTTTGCGATGAATAATATTCTCAGAGGTCTACTCGATTCATTAAAGGACAACACGTTCCTTCAAAGAGAAAAACCTCTTTAGAAAAGTATCGCCAACCAATCTGTTTATAGGAATAAAACTTCGAAATTATGTATAACTCCTTGTATAACAAAAAAGGAATAAAACGTTACAAATGGTTTACGTTTGCGATCAATACGTTTTTAAGTATGTTATGACCACTTCCTCTGACAGTAATGACAATGCTAACATAGACAGAGATAACTTCTGAGAGGAAGCCAGCCAATTGTGAAAGTATTTTAAATAGAAAATTTAATTCGACGTAGTTAAACTCTTTCGAATTTTCGCCATATTGAACCAGTATATATGAACATATTATCTATGGCAAAGTTAAAAACGCTCAACTTTGTTACTATCACACTAAAGTCAGTCAAAAATTATTTACTAATGTAAGCTTAACTTGGCAAGTAGCTAGGATGAAAAGAGCGTAAAAAATATTTTCAATATAGATAAATCAACGAGTCTTTCACTAAAGATTCTAAATACTTCGCCAGAACAATAAACACTTACAAGTGAGCTAGCGGTTGCATTACATTACTCTTGTTAACAAGTTAAATTTAGCTTTCAAAATTCTTTGTAATAGAATATTTGATAGACGAAATAAAATCTAAGGCTAAGCCAAAAATACATCCGCATATGGCTTGAAATTACAAGCAATTTAAGAAACCGAAATGAAAGAAATAACTTTGGGGACAGTTGTGTGATTTATAAACATACGTACGAATACCAACAAATTGCAGTTCTTATTATCATAGAATTGCCATTTTCGGTACACCCGTTTGTTATCTATCGAATCAATAAGAATTAAATCAAGAACAATTATCAGAATTATTCATTCAATTTTTCATTAGCTCATTGAAAATCAAAGCAAAATCAATTACTATTATTATTATCGATATACCAATTATCAGAATTATTCATTCCATTTTTCATTAGCTCATTGAAAATCAAAGCAAAATCAATTACTATTATTATTATCGATATACCGGTAATTGCTCTCAAAATGCCTATTATTCGACCTCCCAGATTTCTTAATCTATTTCCTATCCATAAGAAAATCCAGGAAACCAATCTCTTCATGTGCCGTCGCTACTTTGATTAAGGGTGCTAATTTTTTGTCAAAAGAAAAGAAAAAAATCCCCTTCAAAATCACGAATTACTTTTAAATCTCAGACTCACACTTTAGCATCTTTCAGGATCGAAATAAAGCCATAAAATTCCTACAGAACTGAATAATACAGTGGAAAAGGGTAACATTTCTTCTTATCAAAGATGCAATAGCGAGAGCAAAGATGCAATAGCGAGAGCCTATTCACATATATAAAAAACATCCTTCACGGTCATGGTAAACTTCAGTGTACCGTTTCTAAACAAAAGAAAGGTATAAAAGTTTTATTTAGTCCGGAAATAAGGAACATCATTGCTCTAGTTTTATTTCCCTGTTTGAAAAGAAAGCACGTTTTAGGCGAGGTCATTACAGGCCCCACACACCCATTAAATTTTGATAGTGCCACATTACCTCAAAAGCATGTATGCAAACATCTATCTAAAAACCAATAACCAAAAATTATAAACTATGAAAAAATATCTTCATAAGCACAAAAAGAGGTGAAGTACGTATGCATATTTCTGACAGAAAACTTTTGGTAAATCAAATTTTCAAAAACTAGTAAGCAAAATTCGTGCATGAACTGCTGACCAATGAATAAACATCCGGGACAAGAAACTTTCACATTACATGCTGACTTAATATTTCCGGCATGCCTGTCTCCATTAAGGAATTCTTGGGTCTAATTCCAAGCTGCAGTAATAGATTTAAGGTCAATCTTAATTTGAGGCAACAATGGGTTCATAGATTTGGATGAAAAGATAAATAGGTTATAGTTTTACTTTAGAATCCGGTAAATACCTTAATTATAATGTTTTAATTACTATTAAAAGACAGATAAAACCTTTGAAATTACTTCCATTATTTAATAGATGTAACGGGCCATTTAAAGGGAAAACGATTTTAAATAAAATTTTCGTTTCCAATCAATACGTGCTTTCAGGACACAAATCCCAAAAATTTGACATGAGGATCGGAGGAAAATATCTTCTGTAATCAAATATTATAGAAACGTATTCCAAAACAGAAATATTAGCAACATTAAATTTTAAATTAATAAAAATTTGTGTATATATATATATATATATATATAATATATATAGAGAGAGAGAGAGAGAGAGAGAGAGAGAGAGAGAGAGAGCTAATTAGTTAGGATATACTTTAGGTTAACTAATTGTAGAGAGAGAGAGAGAGAGAGAGAGAGAGAGAGAGAGAACTAATGACTTAGGATATACTTTAGGTTAACTAATTGAGGAGAGAGAGAGAGAGAGAGAGAGAGAGAGAGAGAGAGTTATTAAGCAATTACGTTAACAATATGTTTTCCCTACTGTTGTTTTCTCAGTAACTTTTTAATTATGAATTGGTGCTTACATAACTTAGTAATTATGTATCTTCATATGAGACTATGATAATATTATTGTATCCGAATTATATGCGGTACTTGTGGTAAGATAATTTTCGTTTATTCCTTATGTTTTATGATCTCAATAGAAACTATTAATCCTTCAGAGTTTGGGTTACTTTTGTTGAAGGATGAGAGAAAAGAAGAAATATCGTAATTGAAGTGATAAAACACTAGATTTCGTTTAATGTCTGCTGATAAAATTGTACCGCAAGAATTGCCTTTCATGTTTCCGGGTGGTGAATTAGTTCTTGAGTTTGAACTTTTCCCATCATGCCCTGAGTGAATTATGAAGCTTAGTACAGATGGGAAAGAAATGAGTTTTAATGGATATCAAAATAGACAAAATAATGTAATGATCCATAAAGAGAGAGAGAGAGAGAGAGAGAGAGAGAGAGAGAGAGAGAGAGAGCCATCAATTATAAAGCACATCGTATATCATGAACTTTTTCCACAGGTTTACGCTGGACGAAATTCGAAATAAAAATTCTGATAAGATTTCTTTTGGATGAATGCGGTCTTAATAGAAGTGAAAATTTTACTATATATTTCGAGAAAGGAAAAGAGTAAATTTACTGTAACCCCTGTGTAGATCCGGAATAACATATTCCGGATTATGAATAGGAAACAAAAAATTATTTGGTGAAAATGGCAGGAAAAATAAAATTGTTGGAAAATACCGAAAAATTTAGATATTTTGAAAAAAAAAAAAAAAAAGCCTCTAAAAATCATAAACATGAAAACGTGAGTTCCAGTTTCTTTAAAAGACCTATATGAAAAAATACATTATCCAAAAGACATATCATACGAAGCAATTTCATGTAAAAAACACGAAAAAAATCAGAAAAGCTTTGATAGAATACTGAAGAAAAAAAAGACATCCGTTTCTTTAAAATAATTCTTTTCGGTAAAGATTCGTAATTTGAAACAAATATATGAAATCATTTCATCATTCTTTTCAGGAATATTTCTCTCATATCACCGAGGAATATAATCTTTTTTTTTTTTTTTTTTACTTATTTTTACCGGATTCACATCTTAAAACTTCCAGGGAGTCGAAAAATCATGACGTCAAAACTTGTTAGCAGATACCGTGGCTCTCAATGCACTGGTTTTAAAGGAAGTTTAGAGCACCAAACTTACACCCAACGCCCACCCACCCCCTAAAAAAAAAAAAAAAAAAAAAAAAAAAAAACTCTTCTTTTAAATTCCATGGAACCAAACTTCCAGGAAAATGGAGGAAAATGTAACAAGACCAGCAGTATTCTATGAAAAGGAGAAATAGAAAACTTATTTTGATGGGTTAAATCACGTGTTGCTTGCTGTTTGGAGCTCCCTGTGAAAGTTTGCATTGTCAAATGCTTGAAGTAAAAGTTTGTTTTATATAAATCATACGGAATTTCTAGACTTGCGAAATGTAATTTTGAACTCGTTAAACAGTTTATAGATCCGTTAAAAGTCTTTAATATCTTGAAATGGTCTAAGCAATTTCGAAAGAAAATATATTTTTACGTGTACCAAAACTTAGATTACTTTATTCGATGCCCATATAAACTAAATGAGAAAAAGAGATTGCATCGTCCTTATATTTTGAGGCACTGCAATGATGATGAAAAAAGTTGGAAAAAAAAGACCCAGGGGATTAAACATTTAAGGGACCATTTTATGAGTGTTAAGAATAAATTCATCGGGCAGTGCCCGCATTTTGCGATGAATAATATTCTCAGAGGTCTACTCGATTCATTAAAGGACAACACGTTCCTTCAAAGAGAAAACCTCTTTAGAAAAGTATCGCCAACCAATCTGTTTATAGGAATAAAACTTCGAAATTATGTATAACTCCTTGTATAACAAAAAAGGAATAAAACGTTACAAATGGTTTACGTTTGCGATCAATACGTTTTTAAGTATGTTATGACCACTTCCTCTGACAGTAATGACAATGCTAACATAGACAGAGATAACTTCTGAGAGGAAGCCAGCCAATTGTGAAAGTATTTTAAATAGAAAATTTAATTCGACGTAGTTAAAACTCTTTCGAATTTTCGCCATATTGAACCAGTATATATGAACATATTATCTATGGCAAAGTTAAAAACGCTCAACTTTGTTACTATCACACTAAAGTCAGTCAAAAATTATTTACTAATGTAAGCTTAACTTGGCAAGTAGCTAGGATGAAAAGAGCGTAAAAAATATTTTCAATATAGATAAATCAACGAGTCTTTCACTAAAGATTCTAAATACTTCGCCAGAACAATAAACACTTACAAGTGAGCTAGCGGTTGCATTACATTACTCTTGTTAACAAGTTAAATTTAGCTTTCAAAATTCTTTGTAATAGAATATTTGATAGACGAAATAAAATCTAAGGCTAAGCCAAAAATACATCCGCATATGGCTTGAAATTACAAGCAATTTAAGAAACCGAAATGAAAGAAATAACTTTGGGGACAGTTGTGTGATTTATAAACATACGTACGAATACCAACAAATTGCAGTTCTTATTATCATAGAATTGCCATTTTCGGTACACCCGTGTGTTATCTATAGAATCAATAAGAATTAAATCAAGAGCAATTATCAGAATTATTCATTTAATTTTTCATTAGCTTTTCGAAAATCAAAGCAAAATCAATTACTATTATTAATATCGATATACCGGTAATTGCTCTGAAAATGCCAATTATTCGACCTCCTAAATTTCTTAATCTATTTCCTATCCATCACTACTTTGATTAAGGGTGCTCATTTTTTGTCAAAAGAAAAAGAAAAGAAAAAAGTCCCATTAAAAACCACGAATTACTTTTATATCTCAGACTCACACTTTAGCATCTTTCAGGATCGAAATAAAGCCATAAAATTCCTACAGAACTGAATAATACAGTGGAAAAAGGTAACATTTCTTCTCATCAAAGATGCAATAGTGAGAGCAAAGATGCAATAGCGAGAGCCTAGTTACATATATAAAAAACATCCCTTCATGGTCATGGTAAACTTCAGTGTACCGTTTCTAAATAAAAGAAAGGTATAAAAGTTTTATTTAGTCAGGAAATAAGGAACATCATTGCTCTAGTTGTATTTCCCTGTTTGAAAAGAAAAAACGTTTTAGGTAGGTCATTACAGGCCCCACACACCCATTAAATTCTGATAATGCCACATCATCTCAAAAGCATGTATGAAAACATCTATCTAATAACCAATAACCAAAAATTATAAATTATTCAAAAATATCTTCATAAACACAAAAAGAGGTGAAGTACATGTGAATATTTCTGACAGAAAACTCTACTTGGTAAATCAAATTTTCAAGAACTAGTATACAAAATTCGTGCATGAACTGCTGACCAACGAATGAACACCCGGGACAAGAAATTTTCACATTACTTGCTGACAGACTATTTTTCATCTTATGCCACTTAATATTTCCGGCATACCTGTCTCCATTAAGGAATTTTTGGAACTAATTCCGAACTGCAGTATTGGATTTGAGGTCAATCTTAATTTGAGGGCAACAATGAGGTCATAGATTTGGATGGAAAGATAAATAGGTTATAGTTTTACTTTAGAATCCGGTAACGAAGTGTACCTTAACTATAATGTTTTAATTACTATTAAAAGACAGATAAAACCTTTGAAATTACTTCCATTATCTAATAGATGTAACGGGCCATTTAAAGGGAAAACGATTTTGAATAAAATTTTCGTTTCCAATTAATACGTGCTTTCAGGACACAAATCCCAACAATTTGACATAAGGATCGGAGGAAAATATCTTCTGTAATCAAATATTACAGAAACGTATTCCAAAACAAAAATATTAGCAACATTAAATTTCAAATTAATAAAAATTTGTGTATAGAGAGAGAGAGAGAGAGAGAGAGAGAGAGAGAGAGAGAGAACTAATTAGTTAGAATATACTTTAGGTTAACTAATTGTGGAGAGAGAGAGAGAGAGAGAGAGAGAGAGAGAGATAATAAGCAATTACGTTGACAATATGTTTTCCCTACTGTTGTTTTCTCAGTAAGTTTTTCATTATGAATTGGTGTTTGCATAACTTTGTAATTATGTATCTTCATATGAAAACCATGATAATATTATTGTATCCGAATTATATGCAGTACTTGTGGTAAGATAATTTACGTTTATTCCTTATGTTTTATGATCTCTATAGTAACTCTCAATCCTTTAAAATTTGAGTTACTTTTGTTGAAGGATGAGAGAAAGGAAGAAATATCGTAATTGAAGTGATAAAACACTAGATTTCGTTTAATGTCTACTGATAAAATTGTTATGTGTTCACAAAGAGTGGAGATTCAAAGTTACCACTAAATCAAACTCCATAAAAAAAAAAAAAAAAAAAAAAAAAAAAAAAAAAATTAATAGTAGCCGCAAAAATTGCCTTTCATGTTTCCGGGTGAATTAGTTCTTGGGTTTGAACTTTTCAAATGTTTAATGAGGTAAAATATATATAAAATAAGCAAAGGTTTATCAAAACCAGAACTATGATCATGCAGCAAATTGATAGGAGATATCGAGCTCTATGATAATTATTATCAAATTCATCAAATAAATGTAACCGGTTTATCATTTTCAATTTCTTCCATAAACCTCGTAAAGAAAAAAATATAATACTAAACAGATTTCATACCATGCCAGTATCTTATAATTTGCAAATTTCGTTTTCGTTTTAGAAATGTACGAAAAAGCCATTGTAAAAGCTAATCTAATGTTACACAGCAAAAAAATATATATAGAATTCCTTTCCGTTTTATCATCGCAGTCCCCCGTCTTCCGACGAAATATAGTCTTTTATTCGATCCCCCTTTTTAATACTCGCAAAATCTTTATTAAAAGCCCCGACGCTAAATCTTGTAAATAGAGAATTCCATAGCTCCCCTTGCACTGGATCAAGGAACTTTAGAACACCAAACTTACGCCATTTTTGCAAACTTCTCAGATAATACAAAAAAGTAATTGGACTAGAGTCACAAATAGTAAGAAGAAAAAAGAAAGAAATAAATTTTTAAAATGAAAGTTATTTTGATGATTTAAGTCAGGTATCTCTGGATGATTTTTCGTTTCTATCACTTTCAAATACTGGGAGAGTTCACAAAATAAGATTATTTGGATAAATATCCAAAAGTACATTTGCAATAAAAAAATTATATAATTTTCGATATCTTTGGAGGTACTGGACTTTCCATAGTAGGCTATACAACCCACGTCGATTAGGGAAGAAATACAACTAACTCTTCGGTTCAGAACAACTTGAAAAGAATAAGTGATCTTAGGACCCATCATTCTCTATCAAAATATTCTTCTTAATACACAAACATTATTTACATATCTATGCATATACACACTATTATATATATATATATATATATATGTATGTATATATATATCTATTTATCTATCTATCTATCTATATATATATATATAAATATATATATATATATATATATGTATATATATATCTATCTATCTATCTATCTATCTATATATATATATATATATATACATACACATAACTGTATATATACTATAACATATACACAAGCATAGAAACACGATGCTAGTTAATGCATTGGAGGCGTTCGTTATCACATATGGGTCAAGAATAAAATATCTTTCGACAACTTCTATTTTTTTAAGGCAAAATAGTTCGGTGGTTGTTACAGATTAACAGCACTGATGCGTGTAGACATCACTGACTAACCAATCTTGTATGACCCATCGAACTTGTAATAGCACAGAGATCTGACCCAGACAGGTCAATGTAACTGGTTATGTGGCCTGATGATTGATGAAAACACAGAGCTCTGACCCAGACAGGGCAACGTAACTGGTTATGTGGCCTGATGATTGATGAAAACACAGAGCTCTGACCCAGACAGGGCAACGTAACTGGTTATGTGGCCTGATGATTGATGAAAACACAGAGCTCTGACCCAGACAGGGCAACGTAACTGGTTATGTGGCCTGTTGATTGATGAAAACACAGAGCTCTGACCCAGACAGGGCAATGTAACTGTTTATGTGGCCTGATGATTGATGAAAAACGTGAAATTCTCGTGAAAATGTTAAAAAATCAAGACAGGCAATTACAACTAGGATAACATGAAGCAGTAAATGTTTTGGCTAGTGTGGTTTCTATTTTGAAACTCCTCAAAACTCGAATTGATCGTTACTATGTATACTCTTTAACTTCGTCAATGGTAATGCCATTTTTTTTGTATTTTCCGAAAAAAGCTTTGGAGAGCATTATTTTATGGATAATTTCCACAGGGTCTTGAAAAAAGGTGGATCTCAGAAAAAAGAAGGGGCAGCAAAAAAGAAGAAGAAAAAAAAAAACAACAACAACAACTGCAAAACCTGTTGTGAAATAGGGGCATCGATTCTCTCATTCGAAGAAATTGCGAGGGAGGAGGAGTAGGAGGAGGAAGGGGAGAACGCTAACGAGAGAATAAAACGAACTTGAAAATATAAATGGCCTTCGATAAGTTTCCGGAAGAAAATGATGGAAGGAGGCGAAAGAGTGAGAGAAAACAATTCTTGTAAAAGGAAATCGAAAAAGGGAAAAGATCTGATAATAACGAAATGGCCGATAAGAACAGCAACAGGGCTATAAAAATAAAGCGATGCCCCACCAAGTATGTAGTAAATAAAGCTGTAAAAGTTCTTATGACAGCAATTTTGAAGATTTGGGATGATTGGGAGAAACCAATTGCAGTACCACCTCTCCCACAAAAGGTGGAGAGAAGAAGAAGAAGGTTTATTCCTCGATTGGATATGATGTGGAGACGCATTCTTGTCAGCTCTTGGTTAAAGTAATTGGATATTATTCGTCGGAAAATCTATGACCCATTACGGGGAAAAGAACCAAGACGAGAAGAATGTGAGGTTAAGGATATATTCAATTAGTGTGATGAAATTAAGTGACTTGCCAATATTTGTGAGTAATGTTTGAAGAGAATGAGAGAACTGTTTTGATCCGCTAATCACGGCTTGAAGGCTATTACTTAAGAGCATCCATGACAAATAATTCGAGACATCGAAAAACCTGTGAAAAGGAAAACATTCAAAACACTTAGAGAATCTAGAAATAATATTCTATACATCCTGATTAGCTTATATATATATATATATATATATACATATATATATACATATATATATGTATATATATATATATATATATATAAATATATGTATGTGTGTGTGTGTTAATATGTGAAGCGTGATTATTCCTGTCCATTTCTGCTCAGCTTTACATCTATGTACTATTTCTGCATGAAAATCTATTTGAAAATCAAATTCACATAAATAAGCCAAGGTTTTTTCTAAATGAGATAAAAATCTAGGTTAAGAATAAAAATTGAGATCAGCAGTACCATAACTAAACGTTATTGAACAATATCCAAAACATTTATAAAGCTTCACTATCGAATTTATTTGAGAAAATTCGACCGTTGAGTCAAAATCAATAGAAGGCTTCTATCTTATCAATTCCGCTGACCAGACATTTAAAGATAAAACCTTATCTAAAACTATTAAAGAACGAGTAAATTAAAACAAACCCTATTAAAACATGAGTATTTCAAACTCCCTTAGCCTAATATGATTTCTTTCTAAAGAGTAGAAGATGGGGATTAATTTGCAAAATGTTTCCTAATTGCTACCATTAAAGAGCAAACATTACACAATTAGGAAAAGTTTTTAATTGTTTATAAAGTATTAAAAGTTTTCCGTTACTATCGTAATCGACGACTTCTAACCTCTTATAACTTGACTTTAATGACTCAATTATGAGAGAGAGAGAGAGAGAGAGAGAGAGAGAGAGAGAGAGAGAGAGAGAGAGAATTTTTCGTTTAATTTACATGACGTATCACATCAGAGAGGATCTAATAATGACGTATATCTTCATTTTTTAATTATGTCGACATACTTCATTTTTTAATTATGTCGACATACTTCATTTTTTAATTATGTCGACATACTTCATTTTTTAATTATGTGGACATAATTCATTTTTTAAATTATGTCGACATACTTCATTTTTTAATTATGTGGACATAATTCATTTTTTAAATTATGTCGACATACTTCATTTTTCAATTATGTCGACATACTTCATTTTTAATTATGTCGACATACTTCATTTTTAACCTTATGTCGGCATACTTCATTTTTTAATTATGTCGACATACTTAATTTTTTAATCTTATAGAGAAGTCTCCGAGAGACTTCACAGGGTTCTTAAACAGGACGAAGGTCCATTAACTGGGATCCAGGGGTATTATGAAGTGGTGATGATTGATATGATAAAAAGAGCAGATGCGCTGCCGATTTGAGTAAGCGAGAAGAAAAAAAAATATAACAGAGAAGAAGTATAAGAATGCGTGTAGAATACAATGGAAAAGTGGCCAAAAATATTTATAAAGGGATAGAAATCACAATCATGTATATATATATATATATATATGCATATATATATGTATATATATGTATATATATATATATATATAGAGTATATTTATAAATATACATATATATATATATATATATTCATATATATATATATGTATATATAGATATATATATATATATATATACTGTATATATATATATATATGAACATATATATATATATATATATATGTATATATATAAATATACTGTATATATATATATGAATATATATATATATATATATATACACATATATTTTCATCATGATCATCATCATCAGCCGTTGCTAGTCCACAGCAGGACAGGTCCTCCCACACGCGTCCGTTTATGGTCTTTCTATGCCAGACTATACCCGAAATTTTCTTTAGCTCGTCAATCTATCGTCTTCTCTTCCTTACCCTGATTTGTTTGCAATTCTAGGGTCCCATTTTGCTATCCTTAAGCATGGGATGGAGAAATTTTTGGTAAACAAAATGAGATTATGAAAAGTAAACTGCCACTCTCTAAAATGAAAATTATTTAATAAAATGGTGCTATCAGTATCCACTTATGCATAAAAAACTTGAAGCATTACTGAAGTCTTAGAACATAAGCTAGTTAAAACTCAAAGATCAATGGAAAGAATAATGATAGGAATAACACTAAGAGACAGAAAAAGAGCATCATGGATGGGATAGCATACTTAAGTAGAGGATATTCTAAAAAAAGTAAGAAAAAGAAATGGATATGTGCTAGACATATAATGAGAATGACATATTATATATATATATATATATATATACAGTATATACATATATATATATATATATACATATATATACATATATATATATATATATATGCAAGAGAGAGAGGAGAGAGAGAGAGAGAGAGAGAGAGAAGAGATGAATTAGCAGGCTCTTTGAGAGGATAGAACAGACACGAAGCTTCTTAAGTTTTTGTGTCAAGAGGAGTGGACCTTAGCTCGCATCTATTGTCATTTTCTTCCTGTCAGCAAACTGAGGAGAGTTAAACTGCATCAAATTTGTCTATTCCTTTTCCTTTCCATTGAAACAAATGGTAATTTTTCGTGTACTCCCGCAAAATTAGTTTTTCATTACGATTACATGTAGCTGAATTATGAATATTCTTCATTTTTCTATATACTAATCTAAAAACGTTTTCAAGCTATATTTTCAAACGCAGAAAAACTAAAATTTTCTGTAATAATACTTATAAAAGAGAATATAAGCAGCGTTTAAAGAAAGATATAAATTCATTAGTACTCGATAACATTATAGAAAATATCACCATGTACCTCCAAATGATAAAAGCCTTCTATAAATGACGAAACTACATATTTGCGTGGAATACAAGTGTCACTTCGCAAGTCAAGAACAATTCTTCCTCAAGTGATCGAAATGGGCACTAAGTGATCAAGAGAGAATCAACATGATCCTGACCCCGTACAACATCAGTTGGGGTCTATTATGCTGACCAAACCGCCTTCGTTCTGAAATAATCTCTCAAGGACGGAACGGACACGAGGCTGGAGATGTGAAAACTCAGCCTTATTTTCTTTTTATTTAGTAGGAAAACAGAGGACTCGACTTTACTTAGAACTATGACACCAATGGGCAACTTTAAGAATAAGTGGTTTCACTTGCAAATTATATCCGTTTTATGGAATAGAAAAGCTTTCCTTTTATATGGGGGTTTGTATGTGCAGGAGCACTCGCGCGCGCATGTGTACATCAAAAAGAGAGAGAGAGAGAGAGAGAGAGAGAGAGAGAGAGAGAGAGAGAGAGTCTCCTTCTACGATCTTCAATGTGATTTATCCATATCTTTAACAGAAGTATTTTTCACCGTGAAGCTTTGAATATATAAATTTCCCAGATATAATCTTTTATCAATACATGAATCTTTCACACTCTGAAACTTCAATGAAACATACACCATCAACATAAATCTAAAAAAAAAAAAAAAATATATCCCATGATATAAATAACAATAATACCATTATAACGTCTAGTTTACTGGATAATAATATTATTATCACAAACTAAGCTACAACCCTAGTTGGAAAAGTAGGATGCTATAAGCCTTAGAGCCCCAGCAGGGAAAAATAATAATACCATTATAACGTCTAGTTTACTGGATATTAATATTATCACAAACTAAGCTATAACCCTAGTTGGAAAAGCCTTAGAGCCCCAGCAGGGAAAATAGCCGAGTGAGAAAAGGAAATAAGTAAAACTATATATAAGAACTACTGAAAAAAAGAAAAAAAATACATTTGAGGATCATTAATAACGTTGAAATAGATTCGTCATATACAAGCTATGACG